>NW_026600299.1:0-77500 GCF_029448725.1 Salvelinus fontinalis | reverse complement strand
TGTGTGGTTATTCTACGTTGTGCGGTTATTCTACGTGGTGTGGTTATTCTACGTGGTGTGGTTATTCTACGTGGTGTGGTTATTCTACGTTGTGTGGTTATTCTACGTTGTGCGGTTATTCTACGTGGTGTGGTTATTCTACGTGGTGCGGTTATTCTACGTGGTGTGGTTATTCTATGTGGTGTGGTTGTCCACATGGTGTGGTTATTCTACGTGGTGCGGTTATTCTACGTGGTGCGGTTATTCTACGTGGTGTGGTTATTCTATGTGGTGTGGTTGTCCACATGGTGTGGTTATTCTACGTGGTGTGGTTATTCTACGTTGTGTGGTTGTCCACATGGTGTGGTTATTCTACGTGGTGTGGTTATTCTACGTGGTGCGGTTATTCTATGTGGTGTGGTTATTCTACGTGGTGTGGTTATTCTACGTGGTGTGGTTATTCTACGTGGTGCGGTTATTCTACGTGGTGTGGTTATTCTACGTGGTGTGGTTATTCTATGTGGTGTGGTTATTCTACGTGGTGCGGTTATTCTACGTGGTGTGGTTATTCTACGTGGTGCGGTTATTCTACGTGGTGTGGTTATTCTACGTGGTGTGGTTATTCTACGTGGTGCGGTTATTCTATGTGGTGTGGTTATTCTACGTGGTGTGGTTATTCTACGTGGTGTGGTTATTCTACGTGGTGCGGTTATTCTACGTGGTGCGGTTATTCTACGTGGTGCGGTTATTCTACGTGGTGCGGTTATTCTACATGGTGTGGTTATTCTACGTTGTGTGGTTGTCCACATGGTGTGGTTATTCTAAGTGGTGTGGTTATTCTACGTGGTCTGGTTATTCTAAGTGGTGTGGTTATTCTACGTGGTGTGGTTATTCTACGTGGTGTGGTTGTCCACGTGGTGTGGTTATTCTACGTGGTGCAATTATTCTACATGGTATGGTTATTCCATATGGTGTAGTTATTATATATGGTGCAGTTATTCTATATGGTGCAGTTATTCTACATGGTGCTGTTATTCTGTATGGTGTGGTTATTCTATATGTGTGGTTTCTATTTGTGGTGTGGTTATTCTGTATGGTGTGGTTTATCTGTATGGTGTGGTTTATCTGTATGGTGTGTTTTATCTGTATGGTGTGGTTTATCTGTATGGTGTGTGATGTCTCAATGACCCTACTGTTTGGCTGTTTTTGTGATGCAGAATAGACATTGGTCTCAATGGGATTTCCTGCTTAAATAAAGGTTAAATTAATAAATCAAATAAATCAATACTAACACCTGTAAGTACATTGACCAGGTGTGGTGATGAGCATGAACTGACCATGTCGACTGTCTCAGATCTCGGTCATGGCTTCAAGGGGGTGAGCAGGTACGACAGTGAGGCCCTTGTATCTTATAAACCATTGTTATGGCTTTGTGGACTTGTTGACCGTGTGTGGTCATGCTGACCTCGTGCAGTACTCACATCTCGGTCATGGCTTCAGGCAGGTGAGCAGGTATGGCAGTGAGGCCCTTGCCTCTACAATCTACGATGTTGTTACTACAGGAACACATGGGAGGACAGGAGCCAGACGCCAGACTACACGGCTGAACAAACGCACTGTCACTCTGACCTGGAGAGAGAGAGAGAGAGAGAGTGAGAAAGACAAAGGGAGAGAGTGAGAGAAAAAGAGAGAGTTTAGAATGAGAGAGAGTGATTATTGTGTGATTATTAGTTGCTATGTAAATAGCAGGTGATTTCTGGACAGTAAATAAGTCATACCAAGGGAAAGACATGGCATAGAAACACTCCACACAAATTATAGTGCTGTATCTCAGCTGGTGAACTCTAACCTCTGTCTTACTTGAGCAGGTGACCTCTACAGGTAAACTCTACCCTCTGACCCCTGTCTTACCTGAGCAGGTGACCTCTACAGGTAAACTCTATCCTCTGACCCCTGCCTTACCTGAGCAGGTGACCTCTACAGGTAAACTCTATCCTCTGACCCCTGCCTTACCTGAGCAGGTGAACTCGTTCTTCTGCAGTTCAGCCAGGTTGAGTCCCCTGAGGGTTGGAGGGGAGCTGCACTGTGTGTACAGACCCAGGGTGGGCCTCTGTCTCAGCCAGGGAGACAACCAGGACAGGTGACAGTCACACCGCAGACTGTTAGAGTGGAGACGACTGGAGGGAGAGGACAAGGAAGGAGGAGGTTTATTGTCCAATGTACCAGGATGTCAAAGGAAATGTGTATTGTGCTTTCTCAACCCTCTGAAAAACACACAGAGGTTGGAGTAGAGGCTAACCACTAGGAGAGAGAGAGGAGGGGGATCACTTACCCATCTCTCACTGAGAGTCTCACTTCAAACCATCATCTGCACACACACACACACACACACTGTCTGAACCAGTTTCCTCCATACTGTTGTAACCCTATACTCTAACCCTAACTCTCAGCTTTAACAATGGAGGGGTTTCTATGTGTGTGTGTGTGTGTGTGGGGGTGTGTGTGTATGTGTGTGTGTGGGTGTGTGGGTGTGATTTTCAGGGGCTTAACAGTTTGATTTCCAGGGGCGTCTGTCTTTGGTTGGACAGTTTGTTGACAGGAGCTTGGTGCCTTGAAGTCCCAGCAAATCACCCACAACCCTTCTGTGGTGGGTGGAAGGGGACCACGTCTCCTTCGAATGGGACTTGGGGTTTGGGTCCCCCCCCAAGAGGCTGGGCCTCTTTCTGAGGCAGCGCTACATCTCTGATTGACTGGTTTATGGGTACAGAGGCATTCATACAAGATGTGTGTATTTGAAGTGTGTTTCTCACTAGTGGATGGCTCAGACACATTTTCGGTGAGGCATCTGACTCTGATTCCAAAGGTTGCATGTTCGAATCCAGCCATAGAAAGTTGTTCTTGATATTTTAGTTTTAAGCCCATCTCAAACCTTAAACATTCAGAGTTAATGCCCTTAAAGCTGCAATATGTCACTTCTTGGGTGACCCGACCAAATTCACATAGACATTGTTATTGAAACAAGTCCAAGAAGCAGTAGATATGCTCTGTGCACTACTTCTATGCTTCCCGTGCTTAAATTACATGTTACGGTTTTGCTTCACAGCTGAAAATACAATATACTTGCTTATTTAAATCCCAAAATTAAATTAGGCAAACTTTTAGAATTTTAGCAGCCAGGAAATGGCGGAGCGATTTCTGCACAGTACATCTTTAAGAATTTGGAATTAATACCTGAACATAACCCTAACATTAAATATTCACAGTTAATACCTGAACATAACCCTTATCTTAAATATTCAGAGTTAATGCCGAAACTTAAACTTAAACACTGAGAGCTGGTAGGGTTGGCTATGTGTGGCCTGTCAGACTCAGAGTAGGATAGAGTTGCCCTTCTTCCACACTGATCTTAGGTCAGTTTTGTGTTTTCACCCTAATGGATACGATTCGGAAAGGGTGACCAAAGTCTGAATTCTTATAGCATCTCAGAGTAAGAGTACCGGTCTACAATTAGTTTTCCCTTTAAGATCATAATGAATTAGATCACATGGACAACGGGGACCTGATCCTAGATCTGCACCTGTAGGGGTATCTTCATCCTGATCTGTTTATACAATAACTGTGTCACTGAGTAGTAGTGATGGGAAAAACCATAGTTGCATATCACAATATTATTCTTGACAATATATACAGTATATATACTTTGACTCCAAGTATCGATTTGTAAAAACCAGGTAATGTTAATTAGTGCTAGTCGGCTGTAGCTGCGCCAAAACTACTGGAAAGCACATGTTCTCCTGCTCTCTCGTCTCTCTGCAGCAGACGCATAGTGAGCGACATGTTCCCAGAAAGCACACACCCGTCTGCCCAACGTGAGCTCGATGTATACAGGGTACATTGGGAAGATGCCGTGTATACAGCGTTTGCTCATTGCCAAGACGTCTTACAGATGTATTTAGAGTGCCTAAACTCTACATTCTACAGTTCTACATTCTACAGTTCTATATCGTTGAT
Organism: Salvelinus fontinalis; assembly: GCF_029448725.1. Taxonomy (NCBI): domain Eukaryota; kingdom Metazoa; phylum Chordata; class Actinopteri; order Salmoniformes; family Salmonidae; genus Salvelinus; species Salvelinus fontinalis. Next base: position 73,510 of record NW_026600299.1, on the reverse strand, counting down.
GCGTCGGTCAGACATCAACATTCTATTCTGATGTCTCTCTGACATCTTCCCAGTGGGACAACATTCCCCAAACAACATATTCCCCACGCAATTTGATATGTCGGCCACCTAAGTGTCATGAGTTCCCTGGCAGTGCATGTTATCTGGGTTTGAACATCAAATCACAATCAAATTGCAGAATCGTGAGAATCGCAATAAATTCCCTCTAGAAGGGAGAGAATCGTAATACATATTGAATCGGCACCTATGTGTCATGACTTCCCTGGCAGTCCTACTGAGTAGTGTTGGATTGTGGGTAGTGTAGTTAAACGGAGAGGGACTCACAAGGTGCGTAGTTTGGGCATGTGGTTGAAGCTGGAGACTGGGATGCTGCTTATGTTGTTGTTGTTCAATGTGCTGCAGAGAGAGAGAGAGACAGAGACAGAGACAGAGGCGGAGAGAATATTAGTTGACATTCCTTAGGAGAAGAAAGCTGCACACAGACACAGTCTCTATAACACTTACAGAACCTCCAGGGTTCTCAGAGCGCGGAAGGCCCCCTCTTCGATGCACGTGATGTGGTTCTTATCCAGTTGACTGTAGACACAAAACACATATAATGGCTTCCATTAGTGTGTGTACGTGTGTGTGTGAGAGAGAGAGAGAGAGTGTGTGTGTGTGTGTGAGAGAGAGAGAGAGTGTGTGTCTGTGTCACTCACAGGTTCCTGATGTCCGTGGCCCCTCTGAAAGCTCTCCTGGGAATGGCTTGGATAGCATTCTCACTCAGGTCCCTGAGAAGGAATGACGGGAGGAGGGAGGGGGTGAGAGAGAGGGAGAAAAACATGGAAGAAAGAAGGAAAGACAATTTAAACAAAGTGTAGCTTTTCCAACGTGAAATCCATGTAGAAAGAAGAGCTATGAAAAGAAGAGGAGTGTAGAGCAGACAGTGTTGATCAGTGTAGAGCAGACAGTGTTGATCAGTGTAGAGCAGACAGTGTTGATCAGTGTAGAGCAGACAGTGTTGATCAGTGTAGAGCAGACAGTGTTGATCAGTGTAGAGCAGACAGTGTTGATCAGTGTAGAGCAGACAGTGTTGATCAGTGTAGAGCAGACAGTGTAGATCAGTGTAGAGCAGACAGTGTTGATCAGTGTAGAGCAGACAGTGTTGATCAGTGTAGAGCAGACAGTGTTGATCAGTGTAGAGCAGACAGTGTTGATCAGTGTAGAGCAGACAGTGTTGATCAGTGTAGAGCAGACAGTGTAGATCAGTGTAGAGCAGACAGTGTTGATCAGTGTAGAGCAGACAGTGTAGAGCAGACAGTGTTGATCAGTGTAGAGCAGACAGTGTAGATCAGTGTAGAGCAGACAGTGTAGAGCAGACAGTGTTGATCAGTGTAGAGCAGACAGTGTTGATCAGTGTAGAGCAGACAGTGTAGAGCAGACAGTGTTGATCAGTGTAGAGCAGACAGTGTTGATCAGTGTAGAGCAGACAGTGTGGAGCAGACAGTGTTGATCAGTGTAGAGCAGACAGTGTAGAGCAGACAGTGTTGATCAGTGTAGAGCAGACAGTGTAGAGCAGACAGTGTTGATCAGTGTAGAGCAGACAGTGTGGAGCAGACAGTGTTGATCAGTGTAGAGCAGACAGTGTAGAGCAGACAGTGTTGATCAGTGTAGAGCAGACAGTGTTGATCAGTGTAGAGCAGACAGTGTTGATCAGTGTGGAGCAGACAGTGTAGATCAGTGTAGAGCAGACAGTGTTGATCAGTGTAGAGCAGACAGTGTTGATCAGTGTGGAGCAGACAGTGTTGATCAGTGTAGAGCAGACAGTGTTGATCAGTGTAGAGCGGACAGTGTTGATCAGTGTAGAGCGGACAGTGTTGATCAGTGTAGAGCAGACAGTGTTGATCGGTGTAGAGCAGACAGTGTTGATCGGTGTAGAGCTGACAGTGTTGATCAGTGTAGAGCAGACAGTGTTGATCAGTGTAGAGCAGACAGTGTTGATCAGTGTAGAGCAGACAGTGTTGATCAGTGTAGAGCAGACAGGGTTGATCAGTGTAGAGCAGACAGTGTTGATTAGTGAAGAGCAGACAGTGTTGATCAGTGTAGAGCAGACAGTAAGGATCAGTGTAGAGCAGACAGTGATGATCAGTGTAGAGCAGACAGTGTTGATCAGTGTAGAGCAGACAGAGTTGATCAGTGTAGAGCAGACAGTGTAGAGCAGACAGTGTTGATCAGTGTAGAGCAGACAGTCTTGATCAGTGTAGAGCAGACAGTGTAGAGCAGACAGTGTAGAGCAGACAGTGTTGATCAGTGTAGATCAGACAGTGTTGATCAGTGTAGAGCAGACAGTCTTGATCAGTGTAGAGCAGACAGTGTTGATCAGTGTAGAGCAGACAGTGTTGATCAGTGTAGAGCAGACAGTGTTGATCAGTGTAGAGCAGACAGTGTAGAGCAGACAGTGTTGATCGGTGTAGAGCAGACAGTGTTGATCAGTGTAGAGCAGACAGTGTTGATCAGTGTAGAGCAGACAGTGTAGAGCAGACAGTGTTGATCGGTGTAGAGCAGACAGTGTTGATCAGTGTAGAGCAGACAGTGTTGATCAGTGTAGAGCAGACAGTGTTGATCAGTGTAGAGCAGACAGTGTAGAGCAGACAGTGTAGAGCAGACAGTGTTGATCGGTGTAGAGCAGACAGTGTTGATCGGTGTAGAGCAGACAGTGTTGATCAGTGTAGAGCAGACAGTGTTGATCAGTGTAGAGCAGACAGTGTTGATCAGTGTAGAGCAGACAGTGTTGATCAGTGTAGAGCAGACATTGTAGATCAGTGTAGAGCAGACAGTGTAGAGCAGACAGTGTTGATCAGTGTAGAACAGACAGTGTTTATCAGTGTAGAGCAGACAGTCTTGATCAGTGTAGAGCAGACAGTGTAGAGCAGACAGTGTAGAGCAGACAGTGTTGATCAGTGTAGATCAGACAGTGTTGATCAGTGTAGAGCAGACAGTCTTGATCAGTGTAGAGCAGACAGTGTTGATCAGTGTAGAGCAGACAGTGTTGATCAGTGTAGAGCAGACAGTGTTGATCAGTGTAGAGCAGACAGTGTAGAGCAGACAGTGTTGATCGGTGTAGAGCAGACAGTGTTGATCAGTGTAGAGCAGACAGTGTTGATCAGTGTAGAGCAGACAGTGTAGAGCAGACAGTGTTGATCGGTGTAGAGCAGACAGTGTTGATCAGTGTAGAGCAGACAGTGTTGATCAGTGTAGAGCAGACAGGGTTGATCAGTGTAGAGCAGACAGTGTAGAGCAGACAGTGTAGAGCAGACAGTGTTGATCGGTGTAGAGCAGACAGTGTTGATCGGTGTAGAGCAGACAGTGTTGATCAGTGTAGAGCAGACAGTGTTGATCAGTGTAGAGCAGACAGTGTTGATCAGTGTAGAGCAGACAGTGTTGATCAGTGTAGAGCAGACAGTGTAGAGCAGACAGTGTTGATCAGTGTAGAACAGACAGTGTTTATCAGTGTAGAGCAGACAGTGTTGATCAGTGTAGAGCAGACAGTGTTGATCAGTGTAGAGCAGACAGTGTAGAGCAGACAGTGTTGATCAGTGTAGAGCAGACAGTGTTGATCAGTGTGGAGCAGACAGTGTTGATCAGTGTAGAGCAGACAGTGTTGATCAGTGTAGAGCAGACAGTGTTGATCAGTGTGGAGCAGACAGTGTTGATCAGTGTAGAGCAGACAGTGTTGATCAGTGTAGAGCAGACAGTGTTGATCAGTGTAGAGCAGACAGTGTTGATCAGTGTAGAGCAGACAGTGTTGATCAGTGTAGAGCAGACAGAGTTGATCAGTGTAGAGCAGACAGTGTTGATCAGTGTAGAGCAGACAGTGTAGAGCAGACAGTGTTGATCAGTGTAGAGCAGACAGTCTTGATCAGTGTAGAGCAGACAGTGTAGAGCAGACAGTGTAGAGCAGACAGTGTTGATCAGTGTAGAGCAGACAGTGTTGATCAGTGTAGAGCAGACAGTCTTGATCAGTGTAGAGCTGACAGTATAGAGCAGACAGTGTGGAGCAGACAGTGTTGATCAGTGTAGAGCAGACAGTGTTGATCAGTGTAGAGCAGACGGTGTTGATTAGTGTAGAGCAGACAGTGTAGAGCAGACAGTGTTGATTAGTGTAGAGCAGACAGTGTGGAGCAGACAGTGTAGAGCAGACAGTGTAGAGCAGACAGTGTAGAGCAGACAGTGTGGAGCAGACAGTGTAGAGCAGACAGTGTAGAGCAGACAGTGTAGAGCAGACAGTGTAGAGCAGACAGTGTAGAGCAGACAGTGTGGAGCAGACAGTGTTGATCTGTGCGGAACAAACAGTTGAGTAATTGGTGGCTGTGTTTCCACCCAGAGACCAGTCTTATCTGCTCTATCGCACTCTGTTTGGTCATGTAAAGTACACACACAGACCAGGAACTAGGGACTGGGCCCCTGGCTCTCTCTCTCTTCCTCTGTCTCCCTCTCTATCGCTCACTCACTTCTCCTTGTTCTCTCTCTTTCTATTTTCATCTCTTTCAGTCTACCACTCCTCTCTCCATCCCTCCGTCTCTCTCCCTCTTCTCTCTCTGTCTGTTCCACAACATTACCACTCCTCTCTCCATCCCTCCGTCTCCCTCCCTCTTCTCTGTCTGTTCCACAACATTACCACTAGGTCTCCATCATGATGTTATCTTAATGTGTTCCCCCGGCCCTGGGGCCTAGATGCCGGCAGGAAGCCTGGGCCCGCGGTGACTGAGCCACCCCAGGGAGGGCCTACTACAGCCTGGGTATACTCTGGCACTCTTCCATTTGCCGTGGAGAGGGGAACCACAGGCTTGTCTATGTTTGTTTGTCTGTGTGTGTGTGTGTGTGTGTGTGTGTACCCAGGTGCATGTGCGTTCAGCCCACAGAGACTATCAGAGCAGCCAACAGAGACCATCAGAGCAGCCCACAGAGACCATCAGAGCAGCCCACAGAGACCATCAGAGCAGCCCACAGAGACCATCAGAGCAGCCCGCAGAGACCATCAGAGCAGCCCGCAGAGACCATCAGAGCAGCCCACAGAGACCATCAGAGCAGCCCACAGAGACCATCAGAGCAGCCCACAGAGACCATCAGAGCAGCCCGCAGAGACCATCAGAGCAGCCCACAGAGACCATCAGAGCAGCCCACAGAGACCATCAGAGCAGCCCACAGAGACCATCAGAGCAGCCAACAGAGACCATCAGAGCAGCCCGCAGAGACCATCAGAGCAGCCCGCAGAGACCATCAGAGCAGCCCACAGAGACCATCAGAGCAGCCCACAGAGACCATCAGAGCAGCCCGCAGAGACCATCAGAGCAGCCCACAGAGACTATCAGAGCAGCCCACAGAGACGATCAGAGCAGCCCACAGAGACGATCAGAGCAGCCCACAGAGACGATCAGAGCAGCCCACAGAGATCATCAGAGCAGCCCACAGAGACGATCAGAGCAGCCCACAGAGACTATCAGAGCAGCCCACAGAGACTATCAGAGCAGCCCACAAAGACTATCAGAATAGCCCTCAGAGGGTGATAGATTGAAAGATGGGAATGTAGAGGGTGATAGATTGAAGGAGGGGAATGTAGAGGGTGATAGATTGAGAGAGGAGAGTGTAGAGGGTGATAGATTGAAGGAGGGGAATGTAGAGGGTGATAGATTGAAGGAGGGGAATGTAGAGGTTGATAGATTGAGAGAGGGGAGTGTAGAGGGTGATAGATTGAGAGAGGGGAGTGTAGAGGGTGATAGATTGAAGGAGGGGAATGTAGAGGGTGATAGATTGAAGGAGGGGAATGTAGAGGGTGATAGATTGAAGGAGGGGAATGTAGAGGGTGATAGATTGAGAGAGGGGAATGTAGAGGGTGATAGATTGAGAGAGGGGAATGTAGAGGGTGATAGATTGAAGGAGGGGAATGTAGAGGGTGATAGATTGAGAGATGGGAGTGTAGAGGGTGATAGATTGAAGGAGGGGAATGTAGAGGGTGATAGATTAAGAGAGGGGAGTGTAGAGGGTGATAGATTGAAGGAGGGGAGTGTAGAGGGTGATAGATTGAGAGAGGGGAGTGTAGAGGGTGATAGATTGAGAGAGGGGAGTGTAGAGGGTGATAGATTGAGAGAGGGGAGTGTAGAGGGTGATAGATTGAAGGAGGGGAATGTAGAGGGTGATAGATTGAAGGAGGGGAATGTAGAGGGTGATAGATTGAGAGAGGGGAGTGTAGAGGGTGATAGATTGAGAGAGGGGAGTGTAGAGGGTGATAGATTGGAGGGGAATGTAGAGAGTGATAGATTGAAGGAGGGGAATGTAGAGGGTGATAGATTGAGAGAGGGGAGTGTAGAGGGTGATAGATTGAAGGAGGGGAATGTATGTAGAGGGTGATAGATTGAGAGAGGGGAGTGTAGAGGGTGATAGATTGAGAGAGGGGAATGTAGAGGGTGATAGATTGAGAGAGGGGAATGTATGTAGAGGGTGATAGATTGAGAGAGGGGAGTGTAGAGGGTGATAGATTGAGAGAGGGGAGTGTAGAGGGTGATAGATTGAGAGAGGGGAGTGTAGAGGGTGATAGATTGAGAGAGGGGAGTGTAGAGGGTGATAGATTGAGAGAGGGGAGTGTAGAGGGTGATAGATTGAGAGAGGGGAGTGTAGAGGGTGATAGATTGAGAGAGGGGAATGTAGAGGGTGATAGATTGAGGGAACATGAAAAGAGAATGATGGATATAGTAGAAGAGTGGAATGGAGTGAGTAAAAGTGAGGGATGGATATAGAGAAGGAAAGAGGAACACTGCTAGATGGATAATGGGTGAAAGGGATGGATAGAGTGTATGAGAGAGAGAGAAAGTGTGAGAGAAGGATGGATAAAGTGAGAGACGGAGTGGAGTGGGTGAGAGATTGGTTGCGATCACACGCACAGTTTTTCTGCTCCATTTCAGATTGAGGTCAGAGTCAGTGAACCAACACATAGACAGACACACAGCAGGGAGTCATGACAGAGAGAGAGAGAGAGGGGCAGATATGGGAATTTGAGAGAGAGAGAGATGTGAGGATTGGAGGGTGAGAAAGGGGGTGAGAGATGGAGCGGGTGTAAATGGATTTTGGGTAGAGATATAGAACATGAATGTATGGATCTGAGGTCAAATGTTTGTTTGCTTTCTCTCCCCCTCCCTCATCTCTCCCTCCCTCATCTCTACCTGATCATCTCTCTCTCATCTCTACCTGATCATCTCTCTCTCATCTCTCTCCCTACCCCATCTCTACCTGATCATCTCTCTCCCTCACCCATCTCTACCTGATCATCTCCCTCATCTCTACCTGATCATCTCTCTCTCAATCCAATGGCTTTATTGGCATGGGAAACGTGTGTTTACGTTGCCAAAGCAAGTGAAATAGATAATAGACAAAAGTGAAATAAACAATAGAAAATGAACAGTAAACATTACACACACAAAGGTTCCAAAATAATAAAGACATTTCAAATGTCATATTATGTCTATATACAGTGTTGGTACAAAAGGGAAAATAAATAAACATAAATATGGGTTGTATTTTCAATGGTGTTTGTTCTTCACTGGTTGCCCTTTTCTTGTGGCAACAGGTCACAAATCTTGCTGCTGTGATGCACACTGTGGTATTTCACCCAATAGATATGGGAATTTATCAAAATTGGGTTTGTTTTCTAATTCTTTGTGGATCTGTCTAATCTGAGGGAAATGTGTGTCTCTAATATGGTCATACATTTGGCAGGAAGTTAGGAAGTGCAGTTCCTGTTTCCACCTCATTTTGTGGGCAGTGTGCACATAGCCTGTCTTCTCGAGAGCCAGGTCTGCCTACGGTGGCCTTTCTCAATAGCAAGGCTATGAGTCTGTACATAGTCAAAGCTTTCCTTGAGTTTGAGTCAGTCATGGTGGTCAGGTATTCTGCCGCCGTGTACTCTCTGTTTAGGGCCAAATAGCATTCTAGTTTGCTCAGTTTTTTTGTTAATTCTTTCCAATATGTCAAGTAATTATCTTTTTGTTTACTCATGATTTGGTTGGGTCTAATTGTGTTGTTGTCCTGGGATACTGTGGGGTGTGTTTGTGAACAGAGCTCCAGGACCAGCTTGCTAAGGGGACTCTTCTCCAGGTTCATCTCTCTGTAGGTGATGGCTTTGTTATGGAAGGTTTGGGAATCGCTTCCTTTCAGGTGGTTGTAGAATTTAACGTCTCTTTTCCGGATTTTGATCATTAGAGGGTATCGGCCTAATTCTGCCCCGCATGCATTATTTGGTGTTTAACGTTGAACACAGACAAGATTTTAGCAGAATTGTGCATTTTGTGAATTCTTGGTTGGTGAGCGGACCCCAGACCTCACAAGCATAAAGGGCAATGGCTTCTATAACTGATTCAAGTATTTTTAGCCAGATCCTAATTGGTCTCTCTCCATCTGTGTCTCTCTCTCTCTCTCTCTCTCTCTCTCTCAATTCAATTCAATTCAAGGGGCTTTATTGGCATGGGAAACATGTGTTAACATTGCCAAAGCAAGTGAGGTAGATATTATACAAAAGTGAAATAAACAATACAAATTAACAGTAAACATTACACATACAGAAGTTTCAAAACAATAAAGACATTACAAATGTTATATTATATATAGAGAGTGTTGTAACAATGTACAAATGGTTAAAGCACACAAGTTAAAATAAATAAGCATAAATATGGGTTGTATTTACAATGGTGTTTGTTCTTCACTGGTTGCCCTTTTCTTGTGGCAACAGGTCACAAATCTTGCTGCGGTGATGGCACACTGTGGAATTTCTCCCAGTAGATATGGGAGTTTATCAAAATTGGATTTGTTTTCAAATTCTTTGTGGATCTGTGTAATCTGAGGGAAATATGTCTCTCTAATATGGTCATACATTGGGCAGGAGGTTAGGAAGTGCAGCTCAGTTTCCACCTCATTTTGTGGGCAGTGAGCACATAGCCTGTCTTCTCTTGAGAGCCATGTCTGCCTACGGCGGCCTTTCTCAATAGCAAGCACTGAGTCTGTACATAGTCAAAGCTTTCCTTAAGTTTGGGTCAGTCACAGTGGTCAGGTATTCTGCCACTGTGTACTCTCTGTTTAGGGCCAAATAGCATTCTAGTTTGCTCTGTTTTTTTGTTAATTCTTTCCAATGTGTCAAGTAATTATTTTTTTGTTTTCTCATGATTTGGTTGGGTCTAATTGTGCTGTTGTCCTGGGGCTCTGTGGGGTGTGTTTGTGTTTGTGAACAGAGCCCTAGGACCAGCTTGCTTAGGGGACTCTTCTCCAGGTTCATCTCTCTGTAGGTGATGGCTTTGTTATGGAAGGTTTGGGAATAGCTTCCTATTAGGTGGTTGCAGAATTTAACGGCTCTTTTCTGGATTTTGATAATTAGTGGGTATCGGCCTAATTCTGCTCTGCATGCATTATTTGGTGTTCGACATTGTACACGGAGGATATTTTTGCAGAATTCTGCATGCAGAGTCTCAATTTGGTGTTTGTCCCATTTTGTGAAATCTTGGTTGGTGAGCGGACCCCAGACCTCACAACCATAAAGGGCAATGGGCTCTATGACTGATTCAAGTATTTTTAGCCAGATCCTAATTGGTATGTTGAAATTTATGTTCCTTTTGATGGCATAGAATGCCCTTCTTGCCTTGTCTCTCAGATCGTTCACAGCTTTGTGGAAGTTACCTGTGGCGCTGATATTTAGGCCGAGGTATGTATAGTTTTTTGTGTGCTCTAGGGCAACAGTGTCTAGATGGAATTTGTGGTCCTGGCGACTGGACCTTTTTTGGAACACCATTATTTTGGTCTTACTGAGATTTACTGTCAGGGCCCAGGTCTGACAGAATCTGTGCAGAAGATCTAGGTGCTGCTGTAGGCCCTCCTTGGTTGGTGACAGAAGCACCAGATCATCAGCAAACAGTAGACATTTGACTTCAGAGTCTAGTAGGGTGAGGCCGGGTGCTGCAGACTGTTCTAGTGCCCGCGCCAATTCGTTGATATTTATGTTGAAGAGGGTGGGGCTTAAGCTGCATTCCTGTCTCACCCCACGACCCTGTGTGAAGAAATGTGTGTGTTTTTTGCCAATTTTAACCGCACACTTGTTGTTTGTGTACATGGATTTTATAATGTCGTATGTTTTACCCCCAACACCACTTTCCATCAATTTGTATAGCAGACCCTCATGCCAAATTGAGTCGAAGGCTTTTTTGAAGTCAACAAAGCATGAGAAGACTTTGCCTTTGTTTTGGTTTGTTTGGTTGTCAATTAGGGTGTGTAGGGTGAATACATGGTCTGTTGTATGGTAATTTGGTAAAAAGCCAATTTGACATTTGCTCAGTACATTGTTTTCATTGAGGAAATGTACGAGTCTGCTGTTAATGATAATGCAGAGTATTTTCCCAAGGTTACTGTTGACGCATATTCCACGGTAGTTATTGGGGTCAAATTTGTCTCCACTTTTGTGGATTGGGGTGATCAGTCCTTGGTTCCAAATATTGGGGAAGATGCCAGAGCTAAGGACGATGTTAAAGAGTTTTAGTATAGCCAATTGGAATTTGTTGTCTGTATATTTGATCATTTCATTAAGGATACCATCAACACCACAGGCCTTTTTGGGTTGGAGGGTTTTTATTTTGTCCTGTAACTCGTTCAAGGTAATTGGAGAATCCAGTGGGTTCTGGTAGTCTTTAATAGTTGATTCTAGGATTTGTATTTGATCATGTATATGTTTTTGCTCTTTATTCTTTGTTATAGAGCCAAAAAGATTGGAGAAGTAGTTTACCCATACATCTCCATTTTGAATAGATAAATCTTCGTGTTGTTGTTTGTTTAGTGTTTTCCAATTTTCCCAGAAGTGGTTAGAGTCTATGGATTCTTCAATTACATTGAGCTGATTTCTGACGTGCTGTTCCTTCTTTTTCCGTAGTGTATGTCTGTATTGTTTTAGTGATTCACCATAGTGAAGGCGTAGACTCAGGTGTCTCTCTGTCTCTGTGTGTGTGTCTCTCTAAGGCTGTAGAGGTGATATGAGGAACTAGTTGATTCTGAACAAGACAGCTGGACTGGGTTTCAGAACACCATCCCTCTTGTTCTCCTCACCACTGTATCTTCTCACAGCTCCTTCTCACGTTCACACTGATACTCCATGCCCAGTTGCCCAAGTGGTTCCAGGTGTGTGTGTGTGTGTGACAGGCATCCCACAGTGAGAGGAAGAGAGAATGTATTTCACCATGGACACTAATCTAACATGCCAGGCATCTAGGGAGAAACTAATGAAAGACAACCTTTGGATGACACATAATATTAGGCGGCATTACACACACACACACACACACACACACACTTGGAGATGCCTCGACAGGCGCTCTGTTCCTAGGACACGATGTGGTACCATCTGGATATTATGTTTACAGGAGAGACACGGAGACTATGAGGTTTGGTCACAGCTGGGCCCGCTGTGTGTGTGTGTGTGTGTGTGTGTGTGTGTGTGTGTGTGTGTGTGTGTGTGTGTGTGTGTGTGTGTGTGTGTGTGTGTGTGTAATGCCGCCTAATGTTATGTGTCATCCAAAGGTTGTCTTTCATTAGTTTCTCCCTAGATGCCTGGCATGTTAGATTAGTGTCCATGGTGAAATACATTCTCTCTTCCTCTCACTGTGTGGTGTGTGTAGTGTGTCTGTGGTGTGTGCATGTAGTATGCGTGCGTAGTATGTGTGCGGGTGAGAGAGAGCATCATCTTATTCTCTCTCTCTCTAACTGTGCTCAGTTAAGGGTGAGAAAGGTAAACACCTTCCCTCCTCTGATGCCCCACACCTTCCCTTCCCCTCCCACTCTCGCCCCACACCTTCCCTGTACTACTGTTATTAACTTCCCTCTTTCTCAAGCCCAGACTCACCAGGGTACTCACCGAAGAGTAACTCCCCCTTTCACTCTCACCCCCTACTGCCAACCTCCTCCATTCTCTCACCAACTCCCACAATCTCTCGCTTCCTCTCTCTCCCTCCATCACAACCTCGACCTTCCATCACAACCTCTCCTTTCCTCTCTCCATCCATCACAATCCCCCCCTTCCTCCATCACAACCTCTCCCTTCCTCTCTCCATCCATCACAACCTCTCCCTTCCTCTCTCTCCCTCCATCACAACCTCTCCCTTCCTCCATCAAAACCTCTCCCTTCCTCCATCAAAACCTCTCCCTTCCTCTCTCCATCCATCACAACCTCTCCCTTCCTCTCTCTCCCTCCATCACAACCCCCCTTCCTCCATCACAACCTCTCCCTTCCTCCATCACAACCTCTCTCTCCCTCCATCACAACCTCTCCCTTCTTCCATCACAACCTCTCCCTTCCTCCATCACAACCTCTCCCTTCCTCCATCACAACCTCTCCCTTCCTCTCTCCCTCCATCACAACCTCTCCCTTCCTCTCTCCCTCCATCACAACCTCTCCCTTCCTCTCTCTCCCTCCATCACAACCCCCCTTCCTCCATCACAACCTCTCCCTTCCTCTCTCCATCCATCCATCACAACCTCTCCCTTCCTCCATCACAACCTCTCCCTTCCTCTCTCTCTCCCTCCATCACAACCTCTCCCTTCCTCCATCACAACCTCTCCCTTCCTCTCTCTCCCTCCATCACAACCTCTCCCTTCCTCTCTCTCTCTCTCCCTTCCATCACAACCTCTCCCTTCCCCTCTCCCTCCATCACAACCTCTCCCTTCCTCCATCAAAACCTCTCCCTTCCTCTCTCCCTCCATCACAACCTCTCCCTTCCTCTCTCTCCCTCCATCACAACCTCTCCCTTCCTCCATCACAACCTCTCCCTTCTTCCATCACAACCTCTCCCTTCTTCCATCACAACCTCTCCCTTCCTCCATCAAAACCTCTCCCTTCCTCTATCCCTCCATCACAACCTCTCCCTTCCTCTCTCCCTCCATCACAACCTCTCCCTTCCTCTCTCCCTCCATCACAACCTCTCCCTTCTTCCATCACAACCTCTCCCTTCTTCCATCACAACCTCTCCCTTTCTCCATCAAAACCTCTCCCTTCCTCTATCCCTCCATCACAACCTCTCCCTTCCTCTATCCCTCCATCACAACCTCTCCCTTCCTCTCTCCCTCCATCACAACCTCTCCCTTCCTCTCTCCCTCCATCACAACCTCTCCCTTCCTCTCTCCCTCCATCACAACCTCTCCCTTCCTCTCTCTCCCTCCATCACAACCTCTCCCTTCCTCTCTCCATCCATCCATCACAACCTCTCCCTTCCTCTCTCTCTCCATCCATCACAACCTCTACCTTCCATCACAACCTCTCCCTTCCTCCATCACAACCTCTCCCTTCCTCTCTCCATCCATCCATCACAACCTCTCCCTTCCTCTCTCTCTCCCTCCATCACAACCTCTCCCTTCCTCCATCACAACCTCTCCCTTCCTCTCTCCATCCATCCATCACAACCTCTACCTTCCATCAGAACCCCTCCCTTCCTCCATCACAACCTCTCCCTTCCTCTCTCTCCCTCCATCACAACCTCTCCCTTCCTCTCTCTCCCTCCATCACAACCTCTCCCTTCCTCTCTCTCCCTCCATCACAACCTCTCCCTTCCTCCATCACAACCTCTCCCTTCCTCTCTCTCCCTCCATCACAACCTCTCCCTTCCTCTCTTTCTCTCCATCACAACCTCTCCCTTCCTCTCCCTTCCTCCATCACAACCTCTCCCTTCCCGTCTCCCTCCCTCCATCACAACCTCTCCCTTCCTCTCTCTCCCTCATCACAACCTCTCCCTTCCTCTCTCTCCCTCCATCACAACCTCTACCTTCCATCACAACCTCTCTCTCCCTCCATCACAACCTCTCCCTTCCCCTCTCCATCCATCCATCACAACCTCTCTCTCCCTCCATCACAACCTCTCCCTTCCTGTCTCTCTCCCTCCATCACAACCTCTACCTTCCTCTTTCCCCCATCACCTCTCTTCCTCCATCACAACCTCCCCCTTCCTCTCTCTCTCTCTCCATCTCAACCTCTCCCTTCCTCTCCCTCCATCACAACCTCTCCCTTCCTCTCCCTTCCTCCATCACAACCTCCCCCTTCCCGTCTCTCTCCCTCCATCACAACCTCTCCCTTCCTCTCTCTCCCTCCATCACAACCTCTACCTTCCATCACAACCTCTCTCTCCCTCCATCACAACTTCTCCCTTCCTCTCTCTCCCTCCATCACAACCTCTCCCTTCCTGTCTCTCTCCCTCCATCACAACCTCTACCTTCCTCTTTCCCCCATCACCTCTCTTCCTCCATCACAACCTCCCCCTTCCTCTCTCTCTCTCTCCATCTCAACCTCTCCCTTCCTCTCTCTCCATCTCAACCTCTCCCTTCCTCTCTCTCCATCACAACCTCTCCCTTCCAGTCTCTCCCTCCATCACAACCTCTCCCGTCCTCTGTCTCCCTCCATCACAATCTCTCCCTTCCTCTCTCTCCCTCCATCACAATCTCTCCCTTCCTCTCCCTCCCTCCATCACAACCTCTCCCTTCCTCTCTCTCTATCCCTCCATCACAACCTCTCCCTTCCTCCATCACAACCTCTCCCTTCCTCTCTCCCTCCATCACAACCTCTCCCTTCCTCTCTCTCCCTCCATCCCACCCTCCATCACAACCTCTCCCTTCCTCTCTCTCCCTCCATCTCACCCTCTCCCTTCCTCTCTCTCCCTCCATCCCAACCTCTCCCTTCCTCTCTCTCCCTCCATCACAACCTCTCCCTCATCACAACCTCTACCTTCCATCACAACCTCTCCCTTCCTCTCTCTCCCTCCATCACAACCTCTCCCTCCATCACAACTTCTCCCTTTCTCTCTCCCTCCATCACAACCTCTCCCTTCCTCTCTCACTCCATCACAACCTCTCCCTTCCTCTCTCCCTCCATCACAACCTCTCCCTTCCTCTCTCCCTCCATCACAACCTCTCCCTTCCTCTCTCCCTCCATCACAACCTCTCCCTTCCTCTCTCCCTCCATCACAACCTCTCCCTTCCTCTCTCTCCCTCCATCCCAACCTCTCCCTTCCTCTCTCTCCCTTCATCACAACCTCTCCCTTCCTCTCTCTCCCTTCCATCACACCTCCTGTCTTCTCTCCTTATCCTTCATCTCTAGACTCCCTTGCTGGACCTCTACTCTCACTCTCAACCCCAGACATTCCTCCTCTCCTTACAGGGAGGGCAGACGGCCAAGTCAGACGGTGTCACCCCCGACAACCTCTAAATATTTGATCTCCATTTTAAACTCTGTCTGTTACCCTTTTAACCCCTCACAGACTGACACACACCTTGAATAAGTAATTTGTGAGACAGACAGACAGACAGACAGACAGACAGACAGACAGATGTACAACAGGAAAGAGGAGACATGTTGTTAAACTGTTAGACGAGTCATTCTGGAGGCAACTTACAGTCGACCGTGGAACCTCAAGTTGCTCATTCTAGTTGGTAATATATCATAACCACTCTGACCTGGGGCACAGAGTTCACACTTCCTGCACTTGGAATCCCCTGTCTGTTACACGCACACACACCTGTACACACATACCTGTACACACACACGCACACCTGTACACACACACACACACACACATACCTGTACACACACACACACACACACACACACACACACACACACACACACACACACACACACACACACACACACACACACACACACACACACACACACACACACACACACACACACACACACACACACACACACACCTGTACACACACACACCTGTACACACTCCATCTCTGTGCCTGCAGGCATGTGCCACTGGAGTGTGAACCCGACTAACACGTCAACTCTGCCCCTAACACAGACGTGTTGGATGTCTGATACTCACACTCAGAGACACAAGCTGTCACACTCAGAGACACAAACTGTCACTCTCAGAGACACAAACTGTCACACTCTCAGAGACACAAGCTGTCACACTCTCAGAGACACAAACTGTCACACTCTCAGAGACACAAACTGTCACACTCTCAGAGACACAAGCTGTCACCCTCAGAGACACAAGCTGTCACACTCTCAGAGACACAAGCTGTCACACTCTCAGAGACACAAGCTGTCACCCTCAGAGACACAAGCTGTCACACTCTCAGAGACACAAGCTGTCACACAGGTGAAATCTGTTATAATAAGAGGAATGTCCTCAGACAACTCATACAACTTGAAATAAAACACAAGCACCAAACCTCCTTTGCACTCTAGACACGTTACACGTTTGCACATGCACACACACTCATTATGTCTTTCTCCCGCTCTCTCTTAAGACATCGTGATGGTCCACAGCGGGATATAGAGATAGAGAGAAACAGACAGTACACAGTGGCACAATATCTGACCACTGTGACTGACCCAAAATGAAGAAAATCCTTGACTATGTACAGACTCAGTGAGCATAGCCTTGCTATTGAGAGAGGCCGCCATAGCCGGTCATCTTTCGAGAGCCAGGTCTGCCTGTGTCCACTGCCCACACAATTAGATGGCAACGGCGCTACGCTGTAAGACTTTTCTGTCATTTCAACAGTAAAACACTATAGGATGCACAGTACAATATACCACACATGGGTTTTACAGCATTCATGCTGTAGATTGCACTGCATCATGGGTAAAAAATACTGTTATTAACTCATTTGGATGCCTCCTGTAAAAATGACTCTAACATGCTGTATTTCTTTACAGTAATAGCTTATGCCTACTGTAGACTCAAATGATCCGTTTCAGGAGCCAACCTCATGTTTTCGTGTGAGACACGCGACGCTCAGACTATTTTAGTAAACATCTTCTGGAAGCAACTGTGAAGTGGAAAACTATAGAACATGGCTTGTTTCTATCAGTTCAAAAGATGACCCAAATTTTTCAGATTGACTGGCCACATTTAGCATTTAGTCTTATTTGTATTTGTTCAATGACTCAATTGATTACATCAACTAAAAGTGCATTCAGAAAGTATTCAGACACCTTTCCTTTTTCCACATGTTGCTACGCAACAGCCATATTCTAGATGGATTACATAACACTTGTCTTCATCAGGCTACACACAACATCCCATAATGACAAAGTGAAAACAGATTGTTCTGAATATTTGCAATTCTATACTTTTTTTAAAAACAGGAACATCCTATTTACATAAGTATTCAGACGCTTTGCTATGAGATTTGAAATTGAGCCCAGGTGCATCCTGTTTCCATTGATCATCCTTGAGTTGTTTCTACAACTTGATTAAATTCAATTCATTGGACATGATTTGGAAAGGCTCCACCTGTCTATGTAAGGTGGACAGTGCATGTCAGAGGAAAAACCAAGCCATGAGGTTGAAGGAATTGTTCATAGAGCTCCGAGACAGGATTGTGTCGAGGCACAGATCTGGGGGAGAGTACCAAAACATTTCTGCAGGATTGAAGGTCCCCAAGAACACAGTGGCCTCCATCATTCTTAAATGGAAGAAGTTTGGAACCACCAAGACTCTTCCTAGAGCTGTCCGACCGGCCAAACTGATCAATCGGGGGAGAAGGGCCTTGGTCAGGGAGGTGACCAAGAACCCGATGGTGACTCTGAAAGAGCTCCAGAATTCCTCTGTGAACATGGGAGAACCTTCCAGAAGGACAACCATCTCTGCATCACTCCACCAATCAGGCCTTTATGGTAGAGTGGCCAGACGGAAGCCACTCCTTAAAAGAAACATGACAGCCCGCTTGGAGTTTGCCAAAAGGCACATAAAGACTCTCAGACCATGAGAAACAAGATTCTCTGGTCTGATGAAACCAAGATTGAACTCTTTGGCCTGAATGCCAAGCGTCACGTCTGGAGGAATCCTGGCACCATCCCTAAGGGGAAGCACAGTGATGGCAGCATTATGCTGTGGGGATGTTTATCAGTGACAGGGACTGGGAGACTAGTCAGAATTGAGGGAAAGATAAACGGAGCAAAGTACAGAGAGATCCTTGATGAAAACCTGCTCCAGAGCGCTCAGGACCTCAGACTGTGGTGAAGATTCACCTTCCAACAGGACAAAGACCCTAAGCACACAGCCAAGACAACGCAGGAGTGGCTTCGGGACAAGTTCCTGAATGTCCATGAGTGGCCCGGACTTGAACCCAATCAAGCATCTCTAGAGAGACCTGAAAATAGCTGTGTAGTGACACACCCCATTCAACCTGACAGAGCTTGAGAGGATTGGCAGAGAAGAATGAGAGAAACTCCCCAAATACAGGTGTGCCAAGCTTGTAGCATCATACCCAAGAAGACTCAAGACTGTAATTGCTGCCAAAGGTGCTTCAACAAATTACTGATTAAAGGGTCTGAATACTTCTGTACATGGAATATTTCAGTTTGCAGTCGCTTCAAACCAACCCAAACTGCATGACAAGGTGTCCCAGAGGAAGCCAACCTCTACCTTGGCCCTCTTCCAAGAGCTCACTAAGTTTGAATGAAGACCTCTAGTGAGGTCAGTACACACACACACACACACACACACACACACACACACACACACACACACACACACACACACACACACACACACACACACACACAACCAGCTTGATATGTCCCATGTCTTTTCACCCACAGAGGAACAGCCCTGATGCTCTCTGTCTCTCATTTTATTTATTTTTTCTATGCTTGTTCTAGGGTCGACCAATCAGACTTGAGGTTTGTTACGGAGCCCCGTGAGGAACAGCTGACCAATCAGACTTGAGGTTTGTTACGGAGCCCCGTGAGGAACAGCTGACCAATCAGACTTGAGGAGGTTTGTTACGGAGCCCCGTGAGGAACAGCTGACCAATCAGACTTGAGGTTTGTTACGGAGCCCCGTGAGGAACAGCTGACCAATCAGACTTGAGGAGGTTTGTTACGGAGCCCCGTGAGGAACAGCTGCCCAATCAGACTTGAGGAGGTTTGTTACGGAGCCCCGTGAGGAACAGCTGACCAATCAGACTTGAGGAGGTTTGTTACGGAGCCCCGTGAGGAACAGCTGACCAATCAGACTTGAGGTTTGTTCCGGAGCCCCGTGAGGAACAGCTGACCAATCAGACTTGAGGTTTGTTCCGGAGCCCCGTGAGGAACAGCTGACCAATCAGACTTGAGGTTTGTTACAGAGCCCCGTGAGGAACAGCTGACCAATCAGACTTGAGGAGGTTTGTTACGGAGCCCCGTGAGGAACAGCTGACCAATCAGACTTGAGGAGGTTTTTTACGGAGCCCCGTGAGGAACAGCTGACCAATCAGACTTGAGGAGGTTTGTTACGGAGCCCCGTGAGGAACAGCTGACCAATCAGACTTGAGGAGGTTTGTTACGGAGCCCCGTGAGGAACAGCTGCCCAATCAGACTTGAGGTTTGTTACGGAACCCCGTGAGGAACAGCTGACCAATCAGACTTGAGGAGGTTTGTTACGGAGCCCCGTGAGGAACAGCTGACCAATCAGACTTGAGGAGGTTTGTTACGGAGCCCCGTGAGGAACAGCTGACCAATCAGACTTGAGGTTTGTTACGGAGCCCCGTGAGGAACAGCTGACCAATCAGACTTGAGGTTTGTTACGGAGTCCCGTGAGGAACAGCTGACCAATCAGACTTGAGGAGGTTTGTTACGGAGCCCCGTGAGGAACAGCTGACCAATCAGACTTGAGGAGGTTTGTTACGGAGCCCCGTGAGGAACAGCTGACCAATCAGACTTGAGGAGGATTGTTACGGAGCCCCGTGAGGAACAGCTGACCAATCAGACTTGAGGTTTGTTACGGAGCCCCGTGAGGAACAGCTGACCAATCAGACTTGAGGTTTGTTACGGAGCCCCGTGAGGAACAGCTGACCAATCAGACTTGAGGAGGTTTGTTACGGAGCCCCGTGAGGAACAGCTGACCAATCAGACTTGAGGAGGTTTGTTACGGAGCCCCGAGAGGAACAGCTGACCAATCAGACTTGAGGAGGTTTGTTACGGAGCCCCGTGAGGAACAGCTGACCAATCAGACTTGAGGAGGTTTGTTACGGAGCCCCGCGAGGAACAGCTGACCAATCAGACTTGAGGAGGTTTGTTACGGAGCCCCGTGAGGAACAGCTGACCAATCAGACTTGAGGAGGTTTGTTACGGAGCCCCGTGAGGAACAGCTGACCAATCAGACTTGAGGTTTGTTCCGGAGCCCCGTGAGGAACAGCTGACCAATCAGACTTGAGGTTTGTTCCGGAGCCCCGTGAGGAACAGCTGACCAATCAGACTTGAGGTTTGTTACGGAGCCCCGTGAGGAACAGCTGACCAATCAGACTTGAGGTTTGTTACGGAGCCCCGTGAGGAACAGGTGACCAATCAGACTTGAGGAGGTTTGTTACGGAGCCCCGTGAGGAACAGCTGACCAATCAGACTTGAGGAGGTTTGTTACGGAGCCCCGTGAGGAACAGCTGACCAATCAGACTTGAGGTTTGTTACGGAACCCCGTGAGGAACAGCTGACCAATCAGACTTGAGGAGGTTTGTTACGGAGCCCCGTGAGGAACAGCTGACCAATCAGACTTGAGGAGGTTTGTTACGGAGCCCCGTGAGGAATAGCTGACCAATCAGACTTGAGGAGGTTTGTTACGGAGCCCCGTGAGGAACAGCTGATCAATCAGACTTGAGGAGGTTTGTTACGGAGCCCCGTGAGGAACAGCTGATCAATCAGACTTGAGGAGGATTGTTACGGAGCCCCGTGAGGAACAGCTGACCAATCAGACTTGAGGAGGTTTGTTACGGAGCCCCGTGAGGAACAGCTGATCAATCAGACTTGAGGAGGTTTGTTACGGAGCCCCGTGAGGAACAGCTGATCAATCAGACTTGAGGAGGTTTGTTACGGAGCCCCGTGAGGAACAGCTGACCAATCAGACTTGAGGTTTGTTCCGGAGCCCCGTGAGGAACAGCTGACCAATCAGACTTGAGGTTTGTTCCGGAGCCCCGTGAGGAACAGCTGACCAATCAGACTTGAGGAGGTTTGTTACGGAGCCCCGTGAGGAACAGCTGACCAATCAGACTTGAGGTTTGTTACGGAGCCCAGTGAGGAACAGCTGACCAATCAGACTTGAGGTTTGTTACGGAGCCCCGTGAGGAACAGCTGACCAATCAGACTTGAGGAGGTTTGTTACGGAGCCCCGTGAGGAACAGCTGACCAATCAGACTTGAGGAGGTTTGTTACGGAGCCCCGTGAGGAACAGCTGACCAATCAGACTTGAGGAGGTTTGTTACGGAGCCCCGTGAGGAACAGCTGACCAATCAGACTTGAGGTTTGTTACGGAGCCCCGTGAGGAACAGCTGACCAATCAGACTTGAGGAGGTTTGTTACGGAGCCCCGTGAGGAACAGCTGACCAATCAGACTTGAGGAGGTTTGTTACGGAGCCCCGTGAGGAACAGCTGACCAATCAGACTTGAGGTTTGTTACGGAACCCCGTGAGGAACAGCTGATGCTCCGCTGACCTCTCTCTCCTGGATGCTCTCCGGCCCAAACTGTCCCATATGTTTCCCCACCTCTGAACCCCAGAGATGCCTCTGATCATAGATGGGGCTGCATCACAGCCTGGTACGGCAACTCCGCCGCCGAGCACCGCATGGTGCTTCAGAGGGTGATACGCAGCCGAACGCACCACTGCCTGCCCTCCAGGACTGTACAACACCAGGTGTCGGCAAAGAAGATCGTCAGTCATTTTGCTTTACAGTACTATTTTCCTTACTGTAAAATCGAGGGAGGAGGATGCTGTAATATGTATTTACAGTAAGGAAAATACAACTGTAAAACATATTACAGCATCTCTGCTGTAAAGGAAAATTAAAGTCTCAAGCTGGCCACTGTGGGGCCAGTGTAATGCTGTACATGTACAGGGGTAAGTTTAACAGTGTACACTTCCTGACCTCCTGCCAAATGTATGACCACGTTACAGACCCATGTTTCCCACAGAACACACAGACCCACAAAGACTTAGAAAACAAATCAAGCATTGATAAACTCCCATATTTGTTAGGAGAAATACCGCAGTGTGCAATTACAGCAGCGATATTTGTGGCCCGTTGCCATGAGAAAAGAGAAACCAGTGGAGCACAAACAACATTGTAAATACAACCTATATTTATCTGTTTATTTATTTTCCCTTTCATACTTCAGCTACTTGCACATTCTTACAACGCAAATTCTATAACGTTTGAAAGGTCGATGTCTATTCTTTTAAAACGTTTGTGTAACTGCTACAGTAGAGTGTAATGTTTACTGATTGTTTGTCTATTCCATTTGCTTTGGCAATGGAAACATATGTTTCCCATGCTAATAAAGCCCCTTAAATATATATATATATACACACGAGAGAGAGAGAGAGAAAGAGAGAGAGAGAGAAAAATGGGGAGAAAGTGAAGGAATGTGATTACTCCTCAGAGACAGGACAAACAGATGAACAGACAGGACAGACAGTTCTCCATTCAGACATTGTATCTTTGATCTTCTAGTAGAGCTGAATGATAAAATCAACCCTGCTTTAACTACTGATTTAAATACATTCACATCAATTTCCTTTAGTTCCGCAAGGCATTAGGGGACATCATCACCAGCTGTGATCTCTCTCTCTCTCTGTGTGTGTGTGTGTGTGTGTGTGTGTGTGTGTGTGTGTGTGTGTGTGTGTGTGTGTGTGTGTGTGTGTGTGTGGGAGAAAGCAACAATCATTTCAATAGCAGTTCAAGAGCTTCTGACAGCTTCTAATACTGTTGTGGTCATTGAAGAACGCCCTCTCCTCCTACTCCTCCTCCTCCTCCCTGTCCTCCCTCCTCCTCATCCTCCCTCCTCCTCCTCCCTGTCCTCCTCCCTGTCCTCCCTCTCGTCGTCCTCCTCCTCCCTGTCCTCCCTCCTCCCTCCCTCCCTCTCCTCCTCCTTCTCCCTGTCCTCCCTCTCCCCCCCTCCTCCTCCCTGTCCTCCCTCCCTCTCCTCCTCCCTGTCCTCCCTCTCACCCCCTCCTCCTCCCTGTCCCCCCCCTCCGCCTCCCTGTCCCCCCCTCCTCCTCCCTGTCCTCCCTCCCTCTGCCTCCTCTTTGACATATCAAATCAAATCACATTTTATTTGTTACATGCGCCGAATACAACAGGTGTAGACCTTACAGTGAAATGCTGAATACAACAGGTGTAGACCTTACAGTGAAATGCTGAATACAACAGGTGTAGACCTTACAGTGAAATGCTGAATACAACAGGTGTAGACCTTACAGTGAAATACTGAATACAACAGGTGTAGACCTTACAGTGAAATGCTGAATACAACAGGTGTAGTAGACCTTACAGTGAAATGCTGAATACAACAGGTGTAGTAGACCTTACAGTGAAATGCTGAATACAACAGGTGTAGTAGACCTTACAGTGAAATGCTGAATACAACAGGTGTAGTAGACCTTACAGTGAAATGCTGAATACAACAGGTGTAGTAGACCTTACAGTGAAATGCTGAATACAACAGGTGTAGTAAACCTTACAGTAAAATGCTGAATACAACAGGTGTAGTAGACCTTACAGTGAAATGCTAACTTTACAAGCCATTAACCAACAATGTTTTAAGACGTTAAGAATAAAAATGTTGTGTAAACAAATAAAAAAGTAATTTTTAATTTTTTTTATTAAAGAGCAGCAGTAAAATAACAACAAGGCTATATACAGGGAGTACCAGTACAGAGTCGATGTGCGGGGACTCCGGTTAGTTGAGGTAATTGAGGTAAGATGTACTTGTAGGTAGAGTTAAAGTGACTATGCATAGATTATAAACAGAGAGTAGCAGCAGCATGAAAGAGAGGTCTGGGTAGCCCTTTAATCAGCTGTTCAGGAGTCTTATGGCTTGGGGGTAGAAGCTTTTAAGAAGCCTCTTGGTCCTAGACTTGGCGGTCCGGTACCGCTTGTCGTGCGGTAGCAGAGAGAACAGTCTGACTGGGGTGGCTGGGGTCTACTGAGTTTCAGTCAAAGTGAATTCACATGGACAGACTGCAGAGAGAACAGTCTATGACTGGGGTGGCTGGAGCCTAGTGAGTTTCAGTCAGAGTGAATTCACATGGACAGACTGCAGAGAGAACAGTCTATGACTGGGGAGGCTGGGGTCTAGTGAGTTTCAGTCAGAGGGAATTCACATGGACAGACTGCAGAGAGAACAGTCTATGACTGGGGTGGCTGGAGTCTAGTGAGTTTCAGTCAGAGTGAATTCACATGGACAGACTGCAGAGAGAACAGTCTATGACTGGGGTGGCTGGAGTCTACTGAGTTTCAGTCAGAGTGAATTCACATGGACAGACTGCAGAGAGAACAGTCTATGACTGGGGTGGCTGGAGTCTACTGAGTTTCAGTCAGAGGGAATTCACATGGACAGACTGCAGAGAGAACAGTCTATGACTGGGGTGGCTGGAGTCTACTGAGTTTCAGTCAGAGTGAATTCACATGGACAGACTGCAGAGAGAACAGTCTATGACTGGGGTGGCTGGAGTCTACTGAGTTTCAGTCAGAGTGAATTCACATGGACAGACTGCAGAGAGAACAGTCTATGACTGGGGTGGCTGGAGTCTACTGAGTTTCAGTCAGAGTGAATTCACATGGACAGACTGCAGAGAGAACAGTCTATGACTGGGGTGGCTGGAGTCTACTGAGTTTCAGTCAGAGTGAATTCACATGGACAGACTGCAGAGAGAACAGTCTATGACTGGGGTGGCTGGAGTCTACTGAGTTTCAGTCAGAGGGAATTCACATGGACAGACTGCAGAGAGAACAGTCTGACTGGGGTGGCTGGAGTCTAGTGAGTTTCAGTCAGAGTGAATTCACATGGACAGACTGCAGAGAGAACAGTCTATGACTGGGGTGGCTGGAGTCTAGTGAGTTTCAGTCAGAGTGAATTCACATGGACAGACTGCAGAGAGAACAGTCTATGACTGGGGTGGCTGGAGTCTACTGAGTTTCAGTCAGAGTGAATTCACATGGACAGACTGCAGAGAGAACAGTCTATGACTGGGGTGGCTGGGGTCTACTGAGTTTCAGTCAGAGTGAATTCACATGGACAGACTGCAGAGAGAACAGTCTATGACTGGGGTGGCTGGGGTCTAGTGAGTTTCAGTCAGAGTGAATTCACATGGACAGACTGCAGAGAGAACAGTCTATGACTGGGGAGGCTGGGGTCTAGTGAGTTTCAGTCAGAGGGAATTCACATGGACAGACTGCAGAGAGAACAGTCTATGACTGGGGTGGCTGGAGTCTAGTGAGTTTCAGTCAGAGTGAATTCACATGGACAGACTGCAGAGAGAACAGTCTATGACTGGGGTGGCTGGAGTCTAGTGAGTTTCAGTCAGAGTGAATTCACATGGACAGACTGCAGAGAGAACAGTCTATGACTGGGGAGGCTGGGGTCTAGTGAGTTTCAGTCAGAGGGAATTCACATGGACAGACTGCAGAGAGAACAGTCTATGACTGGGGTGGCTGGAGTCTAGTGAGTTTCAGTCAGAGGGAATTCACATGGCCAGACTGCAGAGAGAACAGTCTGACTGGGGTTGCTGGAGTCTAGTGAGTTTCAGTCAGAGTGAATTCACATGGACAGACTGCAGAGAGAACAGTCTATGACTGGGGTGGCTGGAGTCTACTGAGTTTCAGTCAGAGTGAATTCACATGGACAGACTGCAGAGAGAACAGTCTATGACTGGGGTTGCTGGAGTCTAGTGAGTTTCAGTCAGAGGGAATTCACATGGACAGACTGCAGAGAGAACAGTCTATGACTGGGGTGGCTGGCGTCTACTGAGTTTCAGTAAGAGGGAATTCACATGGACAGACTGCAGAGAGAACAGTCTATGACTGGGGTGGCTGGAGTCTAGTGAGTTTCAGTCAGAGGGAATTCACATGGACAGACTGCAGAGAGAACAGTCTATGACTGGGGTGGCTGGAGTCTAGTGAGTTTCAGTCAGGGTGAATTCACATGGACAGACTGCAGAGAGAACAGTCTATGACTGGGGTGGCTGGGGTCTAGTGAGTTTCAGTCAGAGGGAATTCACATGGACAGACTGCAGAGAGAACAGTCTATGACTGGGGTGGCTGGAGTCTACTGAGTTTCAGTCAGAGTGAATTCACATGGACAGACTGCAGAGAGAACAGTCTATGACTGGGGTGGCTGGGGTCTACTGAGTTTCAGTCAGAGGGAATTCACATGGACAGACTGCAGAGAGAACAGTCTATGACTGGGGTGGCTGGAGTCTAGTGAGTTTCAGTCAGCGGGAATTCACATGGACAGACTGCAGAGAGAACAGTCTATGACTGGGGTGGCTAGAGTCTAGTGAGTTTCAGTCAGAGTGAATTCACATGGACAGACTGCAGAGAGAACAGTCTATGACTGGGGTGGCTGGAGTCTAGTGAGTTTCAGTCAGAGTGAATTCACATGGACAGACTGCAGAGAGAACAGTCTATGACTGGGGTGGCTGGAGTCTACTGAGTTTCAGTCAGAGTGAATTCACATGGACAGACTGCAGAGAGAACAGTCTATGACTGGGGTGGCTGGAGTCTACTGAGTTTCAGTCAGAGTGAATTCACATGGACAGACTGCAGAGAGAACAGTCTATGACTGGGGTGGCTGGAGTCTACTGAGTTTCAGTCAGAGTGAATTCACATGGACAGACTGCAGAGAGAACAGTCTATGACTGGGGTGGCTGGAGTCTAGTGAGTTTCAGTCAGAGGGAATTCACATGGCCAGACTGCAGAGAGAACAGTCTGACTGGGGTGGCTGGAGTCTAGTGAGTTTCAGTCAGAGTGAATTCACATGGACAGACTGCAGAGAGAACAGTCTATGACTGGGGTGGCTGGAGTCTACTGAGTTTCAGTCAGAGGGAATTCACATGGACAGACTGCAGAGAGAACAGTCTATGACTGGGGTGGCTGGAGTCTACTGAGTTTCAGTCAGAGTGAATTCACATGGACAGACTGCAGAGAGAACAGTCTATGACTGGGGTGGCTGGAGTCTACTGAGTTTCAGTCAGAGTGAATTCACATGGACAGACTGCAGAGAGAACAGTCTATGACTGGGGTGGCTGGAGTCTAGTGAGTTTCAGTCAGAGTGAATTCACATGGACAGACTGCAGAGAGAACAGTCTATGACTGGGGTGGCTGGAGTCTACTGAGTTTCAGTCAGAGTGTATTCACATGGACAGACTGCAGAGAGAACAGTCTATGACTGGGGTGGCTGGAGTCTACTGAGTTTCAGTCAGAGTGAATTCACATGGACAGACTGCAGAGAGAACAGTCTATGACTGGGGTGGCTGGAGTCTACTGAGTTTCAGTCAGAGTGAATTCACATGGACAGACTGCAGAGAGAACATTCTATGACTGGGGTGGCTGGAGTCTAGTGAGTTTCAGTCAGAGGGAATTCACATGGACAGACTGCAGAGAGAACAGTCTATGACTGGGGTGGCTGGAGTCTACTGAGTTTCAGTCAGAGTGAATTCACATGGACAGACTGCAGAGAGAACAGTCTATGACTGGGGTGGCTGGAGTCTAGTGAGTTTCAGTCAGAGGGAATTCACATGGACAGACTGCAGAGAGAACAGTCTATGACTGGGGTGGCTGGAGTCTACTGAGTTTCAGTCAGAGGGAATTTACATGGACAGACTGCAGAGAGAACAGTCTATGACTGGGGTGGCTGGAGTCTACTGAGTTTCAGTCAGAGTGAATTCACATGGACAGACTGCAGAGAGAACAGTCTATGACTGGGGTGGCTGGAGTCTAGTGAGTTTCAGTCAGAGTGAATTCACATGGACAGACTGCAGAGAGAACAGTCTATGAATGGAGTGGCTGGAGTCTACTGAGTTTCAGTCAGAGTGAATTCACATGGACAGACTGCAGAGAGAACAGTCTATGACTGGGGTGGCTGGAGTCTACTGAGTTTCAGTCAGAGGGAATTTACATGGACAGACTGGAACCTAACTAGAACACGTTCAAAGGAACATAACACACCACACACATGCAAAACATTAGTCTCACACACACAGGCGGTGGCCACAATGGTTCCCTACTCCCTGTAGAGTGCATTTCTTTTGACCAGGGCCCATAGCAGTAAACTAGGAAGGGAACAGGGTGTCATTTGGGACGTTGTTACACATTCAAAGCAGCCTGCATACACAAATATATACACATACATACATACAGTACATACACAAACATATACACACACATACTGCACATACACAAACATATACACATACATACAGTACATAATGCACATACATAAATATATACACACATACATACAGTACATAATGCACATACATAAATATATACATACATACATACAGTACATAATGCACATACATAAATATATACACACATACATACAGTACATAATGCACATACATAAATATATACACACATACATACAGTACATAATGCACATACATAAATATATACATACATACATACAGTACATATACAAACATATACACACATACATACATTACATACACAAATATATACACACATACATACAGTACATACACAAATATATACACACATACATACAGTACATATACAAATATATACACACATACATACAGTACATACACAAATATATACACACATACATACAGTACATACACAAATATATACACACATACATACAGTACATGCACAAATATATACACACATACATACAGTACCTACACACAAATATACACATACATACAGTACATACTGCACATACACAAACATATACACACATACATACAGTACATACTGCACATACATAAATATATACACACATACATACAGTACATACACAAACATATACACACATACATACAGTACATACACAAACATATACACACATACATACAGTACATACTGCACATACACAAACATATACACACATACATACAGTACATACTGCACATCCACAAATATATACACACATACATACAGTACATAATGCACATCCACAAATATATACACACATACATACAGTACATACTGCACATCCACAAATATATACACACATACATACAGTACATACTGCACATCCACAAATATATACACACATACATACAGTACATACTGCACATCCACAAATATATACACACATACATACAGTACATACTGCACATACACAAATATATACACATATACATACAGTACATACTGCACATCCACAAATATATACACACATACATACACAAATATATACACACATACATACAGTACATACTGCACATACATAAATATATACACATATACAGTACATACTGCACATACATAAATATATACACACATACATACACAAATATATACACACATACATACAGTACATACTGCACATACATAAATATATACACATATACAGTACATACTGCACATACATAAATATATACACACATACATACAGTACATACACAAATATATACACACATGCATACAGTACATACTGCACATCCACAAATATATACACACATACATACAGTACATGCACAAATATATACACACATACATACAGTACATACTGCACATCCACAAATATATACACACATACATACAGTACATACACAAATATATACACACATACATACAGTACATGCACAAATATATACACACATACATACAGTACATACTGCACATCCACAAATATATACACACATACATACACAAATATATACACACATACATACAGTACATACTGCACATACACAAATATATACACACATACATACAGTACATCCACAAATATATACACACATACATACAGTACATACTGTACATACACAAATATATACAAACATACAGTACATACACAGCGTAAATGCACACGTTCAGAAGACCAAACTCCACAAATATATACACACATACATACTGCACATCCACAAATATATACACACATACATACAGTACATACTGCACATCCACAAATATATACACACATACATACACAAATATATACACACATACATACAGTACATACTGCACATACACAAATATATACACACATACATACAGTACATCCACAAATATATGCACACATACATACAGTACATACTGCACATCCACAAATATATACACACATACAGTACATACACAGCGTAAATGCACACGTTCAGAAGACCAAACTCTCACACACACACACACACACACACACACACACACACACACACACACACACACACACACACACACACACACACCCCCACCCACCCACCCAGCTGAACCTTGGAAAGGGTGTGACCCTCAGTGCTGATGGTTTAGGAGATGTGTTATCACGGTAACAGCCCAAACTCAATCAGCCTGACAGCTTACACTGTCAGTTTGTCTTCCTGTGGTCTCTCTCTCTCCATCTCCTGTGCAGTCTCTGGTGTGGGTGTGTCGCATCCCTCCTTTCCCCTCCCTCTGTCTTACTTAGTTTCTCAGCAAATAACACAGACACCCCAAAACCAGAACTGGTCATTGAAAAACCCAGAGGGGAGAGAGGAGAAAGAGAAAGAGAAGGAGGGGGTGGGATAAAAGGAGAATCCACACGAGAGATGAGAAAGAGAAAAAGAGAGAGAAAGAGAGAGAGCGAGAGAAACAGAAAGAGTGAGAGAGAAAGAGAGAGAGAGAGCGCGGGAGAAACAGAAAGAGCGAGAGAGAAAGAGAGAGAGAGAGCGAGAGATAGGGAGCGAGAGAGAGAGAGACAGAGAGAGAGACAGAGAGCGAGATGAGAGTAACAGAGAAAGAGACAGAGAGAAAGAGAAAGAGACATAGAGCGAGATGAGAGAGAGACAGAGAAAGAGTGAGAGAAAGAGAGAGAGCAACCTGAGTCTGTCTGGAATCTCTTTGCTGTCTTTTTCTCTAATATTTGTCTTGTATTGTCTGGTTGATATTGTGTTTGCGGAAGGATATGAGAAGTTGGCTTTGGGATGTCTCGCCACACATTACACAAAACACGTCCTCTGATACATGGGGTCAGTCTGGGAGTGTGTGAGTGAAAAAAAGTGTGTGAGAGAGATAAATAGTGTGTGAGAGAGATAAATAGTGTGTGAGAGAGAGATAAATAGTGTGAGAGTGTTTAATCTCTCTCTCTCTTCTTGCCTTTCCCTTCCGGCCCAAACCAGCACACCAAACCCATAAATATTTACACTAGAAAAGGAAATGTGTCCATTTTCAAACTGGACTCATCACTCTCACCCTCTTCGTCTCTCCCTTCATCTTCCAGCCAAATAACACTGAAGCATTACATCTGAGGGCCTTTTCACTTCTTTTTCCCATTCTTTCAATCCTCAACTCCCCAGGCCAACACAGCTACTCCTGTCTGCCTGTCTCTGTTTGTCTGTCTGTCTGTTTACTCTGGAAGGACATAAGAGGAGGTTCCAGAAGTCTCCCCTGGATGACCCTTGAACCAGAGTGAGTAAAGGCTGTATAATAACATGGGCAGGGTTCAGATAGAAGGGAATGATCATGGCTTTTCACAAAATAGTGCACTTCTTTTACCACAGCCCTATGGGCCCTCCTCAAAACTAGTGCACTATAGGGAATAGGGTGCTATTTTTGCTGCAGCCCACAGCTCTACTCACCCACACTAACAAAAACACAGAGATATTCAATACACTGTTATCAACCAGGGGACTTCCTCATGTTGTCCAAATTCTCAATGTTCATTGTGTGTGCGTGTGCGTAGGTGTGTGTACGTGTGCGTAGGTGTGTGTACATGCGCGTGCGATGTGTGGTTGAACCCTGCCTGATCTTCTAACCCAGTAGTTTGAGAACAGATCTCTCTGTCCAGACCAGCAGAATCCCATTACAAAGCCCAGGACCATTCCACTTTTGTGGCCTGCTGGAGGTCATTTTGCAGGGCTCTGGCAGTGCACCTCCTTGCACAAAGGCGGAGGTAGCGGTCCTGCTGCTGGGTTGTTGCCCTCCTACGGCCTCCTCCACGTCTCCTGATGTACTGGCCTGTCTCCTGGTAGCGCCTCCATGCTCTGGACACTACGCTGACAGACACAGCAAACCTTTTTGCCACAGCTCGCATTGATGTGCCATCCTGGATGAACTGCACTACCTGAGCCACTTGTGTGGGTTGTAGACTCCATCTCATGCTCCACTAGAGTGAGAGCACCGCCAGCATTCAAAAGTGACCAAAACATCAGCCAGGAAGCATAGGAACTGAGAAGTGGTCTGTGGTCACCACCTGCAGAATCACTCCTTTTTTGGGGGTGTCTTGCTAATTGCCTATAATTTCCACCTTTTGTCTATTCCATTTGCACAACAGCATGTGAAATGTATTGTCAATCAGTGTTGCTTCCTAAGTGGACAGTTTGATTTCACAGAAGTGTGATTAACTTGGAGTTACATTGTGTGTTTAAGTGTTCCCTTTATTTTTTTGAGCATTGTATATATATATATATGGAACCAACAGGACCTTGAACAGCTTCTACCCCCAAGCCATAAGACTGCTAAATATCTAACATACTGGCTACCAGACTATCTGAGTTGACTCTTGTATTTTACTTATTTGTATTCTTATATTTAATTGTAATTTTATGCACACTCACAGGACTCTACACACTCAAGACAACTGACACTCCAGCACACATACTCATTTCATCATTTGCTCACACTCACATAACATGCACTTACATTTCTACTGACTCTACATACACACACACATATATAAACTGCTGCTACTCTGTTTATCATATATCCTGATGTCTAATCACCTTACCCTTATACATATCTACCTCTATAGATCCAGTATCCATGTCACCCTACCCCTATACATATCTACCTCTATATATCCAGTATCCCTGTACATTATAATATGGTACTGACCCTGTATATAGTTGGTTTACCCCTATACATATCTACCTCTATAGATCCAGTATCCCTGTACAGTATAATATGGTACTGACTCTGTATATAGTATGTTTACCCCTATACATATCTACCTCTATAGATCCAGTATCCCTGTACATTATAATATGGTACTGACCCTGTATATAGTATGTTTACTTGATCGTATTCTTCTTAGTTCTTTTTATATCTGGTGTGTTTTTCTTCTACATTGTATTTCTTAGTATTACATTGTTATTGATTACTGCATAGTTGGGGTTAGAGCTGGGCATTAAAGGTATTTCACTGTACTTGTGACATTAAAAGTGAAACTAATAATACTGTATGTGAGGGGGAGTGGATAGTGAGTCTCTTCTGAAGACTGTTCTCTCTTCCTTAAAGAACTGCCCTGCCTAACGAACCTCCTCTTCTTAATGAGCATCTCTGGTAATGACTGTTTTGATGTTGCCTCTCCACCCACCCACCCACCCACCCACCCACCCACCCACCCACCCACACACACCTCATTACCACAAACAAACTCCCACCAACACACACAAAGCTCATTACCTACTCAATCACAGTAAAGTATCCCGGTAAACAGTATCTTCACGCTCCTGTGCCTCCCTAAACGCTAATTAAGACAGCTGTCATGACCGGCTGGCGCTCCCGTTCATCACCACTTGAACCGTTTAACGGCACCGGAAGAGACAGCACATGTTACCGTTCTAGAGGAGAATGCCACAGTAGCTACCGTACCGTTAGCATAATGAGGGGAGAGTTAACAGATAAAATGCTGTGCGTGGACTTGTTTTCCTATCTTGTCAGGACCTGCATTTTTAAAATTGTATTTAACCAGGTAGGCTAGTTGAGAACAAGTTCTCATTTACAACTGCAACCTGGCCAAGATAAAGCAAAGCAGTGCGACACAAACAACAACACAGAGTTACACATGGATTAAACAAACGTACAGTCAATAACACAATAGAAAAATCTATATACAGTGTGTGCAAATGTAGTAAGATTAGGGAGGTAAGGCAATAAATAGGCCATAGTGGCAAAATAATTACAATTTAGCATTAACACTGGAGTGATATATGTGCAGAAGATGATGTGCAAGTAGAGATACTGAGGTGCAAAAGAGCAAAAATAAATAACAATATGGGGATATGGGGATTTGCACAGTGTGTGCAAATGAGGTAGGATAAGGGAGGTAAGGCAATAAATAGGCCATGGTGGCGAAGTAATTACAATAAATACAGTATGGGGATGAGGTAGTTGGATGGGCTATTTACAGATGGGCTGTGTACAGGTGCAGTAAGCTGCTCTGACAGCTGATGCTTAAAGTTAGTGAGGGAGGTATAAGTCTCCAGCTTCAGTGATGTTTGCAATTCGTGCCAGTCACTTCGTGCACCCCATAGAGACTGCCAGAGGTCCGGATAACAGGCCCTCCGATTTGACACACTGAACTCTGTCTGAGAAGTAGTTGGTGAACCAGGCGAGGCAGTCATTTGAGAAACCAAGGCTGTTGAGTCTGCCGATAAGAATGCGGTGATTGACAGAGTCGAAAACCTTAGCCAGGTCGATGAAGACAGCTGCACAGTACTGTCTTTTATCGATGGCGGTTATGATATCGTTGCGGACCTTGAGCGTGGCTGTGGTGCCCCCATGACCAGCTCGGGAAACCAGATTGCATAGCGGAGAAGGTACGGTGGGATTCTAAATGGTCGGTGATCTGTTTGTTAACTTGGCTTTCGAAGACTTTAGAAAGGCAGGGTAGGATAGATATAGGTCCGTAACTGTTTGGGTCTAGAGTGTCACCCCCTTTGAAGAGGGGGATGACCGCGGCAGCTTTCCAATCTTTCGGGATCTCAGACGATACGAAAGAGAGGTTGAACAGGCTAGTAATATGGGTTGCAAGAATGGCGGCGGATAATTTTAGAAAGAGAGGGTTCAGACTGTCTAGCCCAGCTGATTTGCAGGGGTCCAGATTTTGCAGCTCTTTCAGAACATCAGCTATCTGGATTTGGGTGAAGGAGAAGCGGGGGGTGGGGCTTGGGCAAATTGCTGCGGTGGGTGCAGAGCTGTTGGCCGGGGTAGGGTGATCCAGGTGGAAAGCATGGCCAGCCGTAGAAAAATGCTTATTGAAATTCTCGATTATCGTAGATTTATCGGTGGTGACAGTGTTTCCTAGCATCAGTGTAGTGGGCAGTTGGGAGAAGGTGCTCTTATTCTCCAAGGACTTTACAGTGTCCCAAAACCTTTTGGAATTTGTGCTACAAGATGCACATTTCTGTTTGAAAAAGCTAGCCTTTGCTTTCCTAACTGACTGTGTATATTGGTTCCTAACTTCCCTGAAAAGCTACATATCGCGGGGGCTATTCGATGCTAATGCAGTACGCCACAGGATGTTTTTGTGCTGGTCAAGGGCAGTCAAGTCTGGAAAGAACCAAGGGCTATATCTGTTCTTAGTTAAATTTTTTGGGAATGGGGCATACTTATTTAAGATGGTGAGGAAAGCACTTTTAAAGAATAACCAGGTATCCTCTACTTACCTTATGAGGTCAATATCCTTCCAGGATACCTGGGCAAGGTCGATTAGAAAGGCCTGCTTGCTGATGTGTTTTAGGGAGCGTTTGACAGTGATGAGGGGTGGTCGTTTGACCGCAGACCCATTACGGACGAGTTACCAGAATGTCCTGACAAGCCACCAGAATGTCCTGACAAGCCACCAGAATGTCCTGACAAGTCACCAGAATGTCCTGACAAGTCACCAGAATGTCCTGACAAGTCACCAGAATGTCCTGACAAGTCACCAGAATGTCCTGACAAGTCACCAGAATGTCCTGACAAGTCACCAAAATGTCCTGACAAGTCACCAAAATTTGACAAGTCTTCAAAATGTCCTGACAAGTGACCAGAATATCCTGAGAAGATAGGAAAGTCGGGACATTTTGCATGTCCTGAAAAGTAAAAGGGTTAGGTTTAGGGGTTTGTGGTTAGGGTTAATGTTTAGGGGTTCAGCAAAATTGGAATATGAACAGGAATACATTTTTATACCCCAAAAAATCCTGCCAAGTAACGAAAAACTAACTAATGTTTACTGAAACAACACAAAATGAAAGTACGTTATTGAAAATCTTAGTTTTTTCCTCCATACTATGGGTTTTCCCCAGTGCATGTTTTATAGAAGCTTCCACTCTACTCAGCAATAACACACTGGAGGGTGTGTGTGTGTGCATGTGCGTGAGTGAGTGAGTGAGAGAGTGAGAGCGAGAGTGATGGGGGAAGAGGGGGGGTGGGTGAGACAGGAACAAGGGGACTAAGGGTGGGGTTCACCTCAAGGTCAAGGTACAGACAAACACACACACACACACACACACACACACACACACACACACACACACACACACACACACACACACACACACACACACACACACACACACACACACACACACACACACACACACATCCTCCCAGCTCCACCTGTGCCTCAGTAATCCCTGGTTAGCCCCAGGGGTGAGGGCCTATTCCGGGGAGAGGAAACCAGGGAGGGCCCTTCCCTCTGGGTATCCAACAGACAAAGACTGGCTCTGGGTGTGGAGCTACCACAACACAGACACACACAAAAGACAGGATACCCACAGAGAGAGAAAGCAACTGGGAGAGGGGATGGAGAGAATAAAAGGAGAGGCAGAGAGAACGATGGAGGGAGAAGGAAGGAGGAAGGGGGGATGGAAGAAGGAAAGAAGCAGAAAGATGGAGGGAGTGAAGCAGAAAGACGGACGGAGTGAAGCAGGCAGAAAATAAGAGGGGGAGGAAAGAAGGAGAATTAGGAGGATACATACAGAGAACCCATGAAAGACAGCTCCCCTGTATGTGTTAGCATGTTGTGTGTATTCCTCTCTTCCTCCTCCTCCTCCCTGTGTGTGTTAGCATGTTGTGTGTATTCCTCCTCCTCCTCCCTGTATGTGTTAGCATGTTGTGTGTATTCCTCTCTTCCTCCTCCTCCTCCCTGTGTGTGTTAGCATGTTGTGTGTATTCCTCCTCCTCCTCCCTGTGTGTGTTAGCATGTTGTGTGTATTCCTCCTCCTCCTCCCTGTATGTGTTAGCATGTTGTGTGTATTCCTCTCTTCCTCCTCCTCCTCCCTGTGTGTGTTAGCATGTTGTGTGTATTCCTCCTCCTCCTCCCTGTGTGTGTTAGCATGTTGTGTGTATTCCTCTCTTCCTCCTCCTCCTCCCTGTGTGTGTTAGCATGTTGTGTGTATTCCTCCTCCTCCTCCCTGTGTGTGTTAGCATGTTGTGTGTATTCCTCCTCCCTGTGTGTGTTAGCATGTTGTGTGTATTCCTCTCTTCCTCCTCCTCCTCCCTGTGTGTGTTAGCATGTTGTGTGTATTCCTCCTCCTCCTCCCTGTGTGTGTTAGCATGTTGTGTGTATTCCTCCTCCTCCTCCCTGTGTGTTAGCATGTTGTGTGTATTCCTCCTCCTCCTCCCTGTGTGTGTTAGCATGTTGTGTGTATTTTCCTCCTCTTCCTCCCTGTGTGTGTTAGCATGTTGTGTGTATTTTCCTCCTCTTCCTCCCTATGTGTGTTAGCATGTTGTGTGTATTTTCCTCCTCTTCCTCTCTGTGTGTGTTAGCATGTTGTGTGTATTTTCCTCCTCTTCCTCCCTGTGTGTGTTAGCATGTTGTGTGTATTTTCCTCCTCTTCCTCCCTGTGTGTGTTAGCACGTTGTGTGTATTCCTCCTCCTCCTCCCTGTGTGTGTTAGCATGTTGTGTGTATTTTCCTCCTCCTCCTCCTCCCTGTGTGTGTTAGCATGTTGTGTGTATTCCTCCTCCTCCTCCCTGTGTGTTAGCATGTTGTGTGTATTTTCCTCCTCCTCCTCCCTGTGTGTGTTAGCATGTTGTGTGTATTTTCCTCCTCCTCCCTGTGTGTGTTAGCATGTTGTGTGTATTCCTCCTCCTCCTCCCTGTGTGTGTTAGCATGTTGTGTGTATTCCTCCTCCTCCTCCCTGTGTGTGTTAGCATGTTGTGTGTATTTTCCTCCTCCTCCTCCCTGTGTGTGTTAGCATGTTGTGTGTATTTTCCTCCTCCTCCTCCCTGTGTGTGTTAGCATGTTGTGTGTATTCCTCCTCCTCCTCCCTGTGTGGTGTAGTGTTTCAGAGGAAGAGGTCTGCTGGGACTGAGGCTTTATTGTCCATCAACGCAGCACGGAAACACCTCCCTCCCTCCCTGTTGTGTGTTTACTGATTGATTGAACATGCCAAGTCCATCTGGTGATTCCCTGATGGGAGCGACAGTGTGAAATTGCACAAAAACAAACAAGCCAACCCCCCCGTCTCCCTGTCTCCCCCCTACACACCTTTCCCTCTCTCCTTCTCTATCCCCCTTTTCTCTCTTTCTAACCCACCTTATTTTTCTATCACATTCTCTCCATCTCCCTTTCAACAACTACTCTCATTCTCCCCTACCCCCCTCTCCCTCTTTCTTCTCCCTCTGAACTCTGTTAGAGCCCATCATCCATCCACACCAACACACACACACCTGTCATGCTGGGATCAATCAATCGGATAATTAAAGAGTTACTCTGTGTTTGCTTTTCTTTCTCTCTCTCTGTCACTCTCTTTCTCCGTCTGTGTTTGTGTATCTGTCTCCTAGTGTCTCCAAGCAGTAGCACGGAAGCCCAAATACCCCCCTTTCTCCTCACCACACACACACACACACTCAGTGTTCATACACACACACACACACACACACACACACACACACACACACACACACACACACACACACACACACACACACACACACACACACACACACACACACACACACACACACACTCACACACACACACACACACACACACACACACACACACACACTCACTGTGTTCATACACACACACACACACACACACACACACACAGCCCCAGAATGCTGCAGTATACCACCGTTGGCAGCAAACCGTCTGGATAACTGTAAGACGTAACAAACACATGTTGTTGTTGCTTTGGCTCTGGACTCCAGCACTTTGAAATGATACAATGACTATGAGGTTAAATATGCATTTTACATCCATAT
Source organism: Salvelinus fontinalis (assembly GCF_029448725.1). Lineage (NCBI taxonomy): Eukaryota > Metazoa > Chordata > Actinopteri > Salmoniformes > Salmonidae > Salvelinus > Salvelinus fontinalis. The sequence goes on along the minus strand of NW_026600299.1, from coordinate 34,606 downwards.
CAAGTAAACGTTCAGAAATTACAGCCCTTTTTCTACATAGTCCCCTCATTTTAGGGGACCAAAAGTATTGGGACAAATTCACTTATATGTGTGTTAATTATTTGGTCCCATACTGAGAAAGTTACAGACGCCCAAATATCATACCTCCAAGAGGTTAGCATCCTCTCACCATTACAATAACAGGGGAGGTCAGCATTATATATCATACCTCCAAGACATGCTAACCTCTCACCATTACAATAACAGGAGAGGTCAGCATTATATATCATACCTCCAAGACATGCTAACCTCTCACCATTACAATAACAGGGGAGGTCAGCATTATATATCATACCTCCAAGACATGCTAACCTCTTACCATTACAATAACAGGGGAGGTCAGACTTTTTTCTGGGGGGGTATGATATTTGTGAGTCTGTAATTCTCTCACTCATCATTATTCACGATTCATTCAGGATTATCCGTAACCATGGTAGCATCCACATTAATATACAAGGCTTTAGGACCTTATATTCTAATTTACCCTGAAATTGTCTCCAAAATCACCCATTACATTATTTACCATTCATTTTTATCTGACACAAAATAATCTGAAACAACCAAAACAAACAGCAAATGCTTCCAACAAGTATATAGAGTCACAAGCTTGACGTAGTCACTGCATGCTATGAATATGGGAACAAATACTACACTTTTTACTACTTCAATACAGATATAAGTGAATTTGTCCCAATACTGTTGGTCCCCTAGAATGGGGGGAAACGTACAAAAACTTAATCCGATATGGATGAAAATACCATCAAATTAAAGATGACAGTCTGCAATTTAACCTAAAAGTCATTGTATCATTTCAAATCCAAACCAACAAGAAATGTGTCACTGTCCCAATACTTTGGCAGCTCACTGTATGTAGAGGAGAACCATTATGGAGTTGGACAGGAATGGACGTGTAGTGTACAGGGATGGACGTGTAGTGTACAGGGATGGACGTGTAGTGTACAGGGATGGACGTGTAGTGTATAGGGATGGACGTGTAGTGTACAGGGATGGTAGTGTACAGGGATGGAAGTGTAGTGTATAGGGATGGACGTGTAGTGTATAGGGATGGAAGTGTAGTGTACAGGGATGGAAGTGTAGTGTACAGGGATGGACGTGTAGTGTATAGGGATGGAAGTGTAGTGTATAGGGATGGACGTGTAGTGTACAGGGATGGTAGTGTAGTGTACAGGGATGGAAGTGTAGTGTACAGGGATGGTAGTGTAGTGTACAGGGATGGAAGTGTAGTGTACAGGGATGGTAGTGTAGTGTACAGGGATGGACGTGTAGTGTACAGGGATGGAAGTGTAGTGTACAGGGATGGAAGTGTAGTGTACAGGGATGGTAGTGTAGTGTATAGGGATGGAAGTGTACAGGGATGGTAGTGTACAGGGATGGTAGTGTAGTGTACAGGGATGGTAGTGTACAGGGATGGTAGTGTAGTGTATAGGGATGGAAGTGTAGTGTATAGGGATGGAAGTGTAGTGTATAGGGATGGAAGTGTAGTGTACAGGGATGGAAGTGTAGTGTATAGGGATGGAAGTGTAGTGTATAGGGATGGTAGTGTAGTGTATAGGGATGGAAGTGTACAGGGATGGTAGTGTAGTGTACAGGGATGGTAGTGTACAGGGATGGTAGTGTAGTGTATAGGGATGGAAGTGTAGTGTATAGGGATGGAAGTGTAGTGTATAGGGATGGTAGTGTAGTGTATAGGGATGGTAGTGTAGTGTATAGGGATGGAAGTGTACAGGGATGGTAGTGTAGTGTATAGGGATGGTAGTGTAGTGTATAGGGATGGAAGTGTAGTGTATAGGGATGGTAGTGTAGTGTATAGGGATGGTAGTGTAGTGTATAGGGATGGAAGTGTACAGGGATGGTAGTGTAGTGTACAGGGATGGTAGTGTACAGGGATGGTAGTGTAGTGTACAGGGATGGAAGTGTAGTGTATAGGGATGGAAGTGTAGTGTACAGGGATGGAAGTGTAGTGTATAGGGATGGAAGTGTAGTGTATAGGGATGGAAGTGTAGTGTATAGGGATGGTAGTGTAGTGTACAGGGATGGTAGTGTAGTGTATAGGGATGGAAGTGTACAGGGATGGTAGTGTACAGGGATGGTAGTGTAGTGTACAGGGATGGTAGTGTACAGGGATGGTAGTGTAGTGTATAGGGATGGAAGTGTAGTGTATAGGGATGGAAGTGTAGTGTACAGGGATGGAAGTGTAGTGTATAGGGATGGAAGTGTAGTGTATAGGGATGGTAGTGTAGTGTACAGGGATGGTAGTGTAGTGTATAGGGATGGAAGTGTACAGGGATGGTAGTGTACAGGGATGGTAGTGTAGTGTACAGGGATGGTAGTGTACAGGGATGGTAGTGTACAGGGATGGTAGTGTAGTGTACAGGGATGGTAGTGTACAGGGATGGTAGTGTACAGGGATGGTAGTGTAGTGTATAGGGATGGAAGTGTACAGGGATGGTAGTGTACAGGGATGGTAGTGTAGTGTACAGGGATGGTAGTGTACAGGGATGGAAGTGTAGTGTACAGGGATGGAAGTGTAGTGTATAGGGATGGACGTGTAGTGTATAGGGATGGAAGTGTAGTGTACAGGGATGGAAGTGTAGTGTACAGGGATGGACGTGTAGTGTATAGGGATGGAAGTGTAGTGTATAGGGATGGACGTGTAGTGTACAGGGATGGTAGTGTAGTGTACAGGGATGGAAGTGTAGTGTACAGGGATGGTAGTGTAGTGTACAGGGATGGAAGTGTAGTGTACAGGGATGGTAGTGTAGTGTACAGGGATGGACGTGTAGTGTACAGGGATGGAAGTGTAGTGTACAGGGATGGAAGTGTAGTGTACAGGGATGGTAGTGTAGTGTATAGGGATGGAAGTGTACAGGGATGGTAGTGTACAGGGATGGTAGTGTAGTGTACAGGGATGGTAGTGTACAGGGATGGTAGTGTAGTGTATAGGGATGGAAGTGTAGTGTATAGGGATGGAAGTGTAGTGTATAGGGATGGAAGTGTAGTGTACAGGGATGGAAGTGTAGTGTATAGGGATGGAAGTGTAGTGTATAGGGATGGTAGTGTAGTGTATAGGGATGGTAGTGTAGTGTATAGGGATGGAAGTGTACAGGGATGGTAGTGTAGTGTACAGGGATGGTAGTGTACAGGGATGGTAGTGTAGTGTATAGGGATGGAAGTGTAGTGTATAGGGATGGAAGTGTACAGGGATGGTAGTGTAGTGTATAGGGATGGAAGTGTAGTGTATAGGGATGGTAGTGTAGTGTATAGGGATGGTAGTGTAGTGTATAGGGATGGAAGTGTACAGGGATGGTAGTGTAGTGTACAGGGATGGTAGTGTACAGGGATGGTAGTGTAGTGTACAGGGATGGAAGTGTAGTGTATAGGGATGGAAGTGTAGTGTACAGGGATGGAAGTGTAGTGTATAGGGATGGAAGTGTAGTGTATAGGGATGGTAGTGTAGTGTACAGGGATGGTAGTGTAGTGTATAGGGATGGAAGTGTACAGGGATGGTAGTGTACAGGGATGGTAGTGTAGTGTACAGGGATGGTAGTGTACAGGGATGGTAGTGTAGTGTATAGGGATGGAAGTGTAGTGTATAGGGATGGAAGTGTAGTGTACAGGGATGGAAGTGTAGTGTATAGGGATGGAAGTGTAGTGTATAGGGATGGTAGTGTAGTGTACAGGGATGGTAGTGTAGTGTATAGGGATGGAAGTGTACAGGGATGGTAGTGTACAGGGATGGTAGTGTAGTGTACAGGGATGGTAGTGTACAGGGATGGTAGTGTACAGGGATGGTAGTGTAGTGTACAGGGATGGTAGTGTACAGGGATGGTAGTGTACAGGGATGGTAGTGTAGTGTATAGGGATGGAAGTGTACAGGGATGGTAGTGTACAGGGATGGTAGTGTAGTGTACAGGGATGGTAGTGTACAGGGATGGTAGTGTAGTGTATAGGGATGGAAGTGTAGTGTATAGGGATGGAAGTGTAGTGTACAGGGATGGAAGTGTAGTGTATAGGGATGGAAGTGTAGTGTACAGGGATGGAAGTGTAGTGTACAGGGATGGAAGTGTAGTGTACAGGGATGGAAGTGTAGTGTACAGGGATGGAAGTGTAGTGTATAGGGATGGAAGTGTAGTGTATAGGGATGGAAGTGTAGTGTACAGGGATGGTAGTGTAGTGTGTAGTGTGGTACTGTAGTGTAGAGTGTATGTAGTATGTATGTAGTAGTGTGTAGTGTGTGTAGGGTGGTAGTGTACAGCATGGTAGTGTAGTGTACAGCGTGGTAGTGTATAGTGTAGTAGTGTAGAGTGTGTAGGGTGGTAGTGTACAGCGTGGTAGTGTATAGTGTAGTAGTGTAGAGTGTGTAGGGTGGTAGTGTACAGCGTGGTAGTGTATAGTGTAGTAGTGTAGAGTGTGTAGGGTGGTAGTGTACAGCGTGGTAGTGTAGTGTACAGCGTGGTAGAGTAGTGTTTAGTGTGGTAGTGTAGAGGGTGTACGGGGGTAGTGTACAGCGTGGTAGTGTAGTGTACAGCGTGGTAGAGTAGTGTATAGTGTGGTAGTGTAGAGGGTGTAGGGTGGTAGTGTACAACATGGTAGTGTATAGTGTAGAGTGTGTAGGTTGGTAGTGTAAAGCGTGGTAGAGTAGTGTATAGTGTGGTAGTGTAGAGGGTGTAGGGGGGGTAAATAGGGTACTCACAGTCGAGCCAGAGCCTCATTCTTCTGGAACAGCAGTTCAGGGAGCTGAGTGAGACGGTTCCTGTTCAGACGACTGTTCAGAAGGACAGAACACATTAGAAACCAGACCCACACCATTACAGTATAGCTTTCTATCTAACAGGAAGACTGTCTCCCCTGTGTCTGTGTGTGTCTGTGTGTCTGTGTGTGTGTGTGTGTGTGTGTGTGCTCTCACAGTCTCTCCAGTTCCTTCAGATCATCAAATGCTCCTCTCTCAATGTTGCTAATCTGGTTCTCCATCAGGTGACTGAAGAGAATGAGAGAAGGATGGAGGAAGAGAGAGGGAGGAAGGATGAAGAGAGAGGGAGGTAGGATGAAGAGAGAGGGGGGATGGAGGAAGAGAGAGGGAGGAAGGAAGGATGGAGGAAGAGAGAGGGAGGATGGAGGAAGGAAGGATGGAGGAAGAAAGAGGGAGGAAGGAGGGATGGAGGAAGAGAGAGGGAGGATGGAGGAAGAAAGAGGGAGGAAGGAGGGATGGAGGAAGAGAGGGGGGATGGAGGAAGAGAGAGGGAGGAAGGATGAAGAGAGAGGGAGGAAGGATGAAGAGGGAGGAAGGAAGGAGGAAGAGAGAGGGAGGACGGATGAAGAGAGATTGAGGAAGGATGAAGAGAGAGGGAGGAAGGATGAAGAGAGAGGGAGGAAGGATGAAGAGAGAGGGAGGAAGGATGAAGAGAGAGGGAGGAAGGATGAAGAGAGAGGGAGGAAGAAGGAAGAGAGATTGCGGAAGGATGAAGAGAGAGGGAGGAAGGATGAAGAGAGAGGGAGGAAGGATGAAGAGAGAGGGAGGATGGAGGAAGAGAGAGGGAGGATGGAGGAAGAGAGGGAGGGAGGAAGGATGGAGAGAGAGGGAGGAAGGATGGAGGAAGAGGGAGGAAGGATGAAGAGAGAGGGAGGAAGAGAGATGGAGGAAGGATGAAGAGAGATGGAGGAAGGATGAAGAGAGAGGGAGGGAGGAAGGATGAAGAGGGAGGAAGGATGGAGGAAGAGAGAGGGAGGAAGGATGAAGAGAGAGGGAGGAAGGATGAAGAGAGAGGGAGGAAGAGAGATGGAGGAAGTATGAAGAGAGAGGAAGGATGAAGAGAGAGGGAGGATGGAGGAAGAGAGAGGGAGGGAGGAAGGATGAAGAAAGAGGGAGGAAGGATGAAGAGAGAGGGAGGATGGAGGAAGAGAGAGGGAGGGAGGAAGGATGAAGAAAGAGGAAGGATGAAGAGAGAGGGAGGATGGAGGAAGAGAGAGGGAGGGAGGAAGGATGAAGAGGGAGGAAGGATGGAGGAAGAGAGATGGAGGAAGGATGAAGAGAGAGGGAAGGATGAAGAGAGAGGGAGGAAGAGAGATGGAGGAAGTATGAAGAGAGAGGGAGGAAGGAGGAAGAGAGAGGGAGGGAGGAAGGATGAAGAAAGAGGGAGGACGGATGAAGAGAGAGGGAGGATGGAGGAAGAGAGAGGGAGGATGGAGGAAGAGAGAGGGAGGAAGGAAGGATGAAGAGAGAGGGAGGAAGGATGAAGAGAGAGGGAGGAAGGATGAAGAGGTAGAAGAAAAAAGACTGTATTTTAGGGATCTCAACACAGCGCAGAAAACAACATGTTAACGTGACATATAACTTCTGTCTGCTGTCTGCTGTCTGCTGTCTGCTGTCTGCACGGGGCAATACTTGATACGTTATCTTCCTGACAGCATTCAGTCTGACATCAACTGTCTGGGCAGACACAGGGGCAGACACAGGGGCAGGCACAGGGGCAGGCACAGGGGCAGGCACAGGGGCAGGGGCAGGGGCAGGCACAGACACAGACGACACAGGGACAGACACAGGGGCAGACACAGGGGCAGACACAGGGGCAGGCACAGGGGCAGACACAGGGGCAGGCACAGGGGCAGACACAGGGGCAGACACAGGGGCAGACACAGGGGCAGGGACAGGGACAGGGACAGGGACAGGGACAGGGACAGGCACAGGTGCAGGGACAGGGACAGGCACAGGTGCAGGCACAGGGACAGGGGCAGGGACAGGGACAGGGACAGGCACAGGGGCAGGGACAGGCACAGGGACAGGCACAGGGGCAGACACAGGGGCAGGGACAGGGACAGGCACAGGGGCAGGGACAGGCACAGGGACAGGCACAGGGGAAGACACAGGGGCAGGGACAGGCACAGGGACAGGCACAGGGCAGGGACAGGCACAGGGGCAGACACAGGGGCAGACACAGGCGCAGACACAGGCGCAGACACAGGGACAGACACAGGGACAGACACAGGGACAGACACAGGGACAGACACAGGGACAGACACAGGGACAGGACGGTAACTAACCCAAGGAGATGTTATTAGTAACTATTAGTTTCAAGTTGAGGATTTTAACCCACTATTACACACACACACACACCCGTGTTCAGCCAACCTTGTGGGGACACACAATTCAGTCCCATTCAAAATCCTATTTTCCCTAACACTTACCCTAACCCTAACCTTAACCTAATTCTAACCCTAAACCCCATAGAAATAGCATTTGACCTCGTGGGGACCAACAAAATGTCCCAGTTGGTCAAATAGTTGTTTGTTTTCTATTCTGGTCCCCGCAAAATTAGTTAAACACGCACACACACGCACGCACACGATGACACACACACACACACACACACACACACGATAACACACACACACACAGGCGTCCATCACTGTCAGACAGACAACAGTGTATGTCGAAAACAGTGTCAGTCTAACACAGCAACCTGAGACAACCAATCCCCTTCCTTCCCTGGGGTATTGTACTTCCACCCAGCTCCACGGTATCTGGAAGAGCAGATGGGAGGCCTGTGTGTTCTGTTGGTAGAGTCAGTCAGTTGCTTTACCAGCAGTGTAATAAACACAATGTGTACTATAACCTCTGTATTAAAGCTGAGATCTGCAGAAGGTGAAACAGCGCCACTGGTCACATTAGTTATAGTTTGTGGTTTGTTTATGAGTGGAAGGAGAGGAGCATCCAGCGGCATGGTCAAACCATATCCTAATGTATAGTCTGCTGTTGTTGCAGGTAGCCTAGCGGTTAAGAGCAATGGGCCAGTAACCAAGAAGGTCACAGGTTCAAATCCCCGAGCCAACTAATTGAAAAATCAGTCTATGTGCCCTTGTACAAGGCACTTACCCCTAATTGCTCCTGTAACTGACTGTAAGTCTCTCTGGATCAGGGACTCTGCTAAATGACTCACTAACTGTAAGTCTCTCTGGATCAGAGCGTCTGCTAAATGACTCACTAACTGTAAGTCTCTGGATCAGAGCGTCTGCTAAATGACTCACTAACTGTAAGTCTCTCTGGATCAGAGCGTCTGCTAAATGACTCACTAACTGTAAGTCTCTCTGGTTCAGAGCGTCTGCTAAATGACTCACTAACTGTAAGTCTCTCTGGATCAGAGTGTCTGCTAAATGACTCACTAACTGTAAGTCTCTCTGGATCAGAGTGTCTGCTAAATGACTCACTAACTGTAAGTCTCTCTGGATCAGAGCGTCTGCTAAATGACTCACTAACTGTAAGTCTCTGGATCAGAGCGTCTGCTAAATGACTCACTAACTGTAAGTCTCTCTGGATCAGAGCGTCTGCTAAATGACTCACTAACTGTAAGTCTCTCTGGATCAGAGCGTCTGCTAAATGACTCACTAACTGTAAGTCTCTCTGGATCAGAGCGTCTGCTAAATGACTCACTAACTGTAAGTCTCTCTGGATCAGAGCGTCTGCTAAATGACTCACTAACTGTAAGTCTCTCTGGATCAGAGCATCTGCTAAATGACTCACTAACTGTAAGTCTCTCTGGATCAGAGCGTCTGCTAAATGACTCACTAACTGTAAGTCTCTCTGGATCAGAGTGTCTGCTAAATGACTCACTAACTGTAAGTCTCTCTGGATCAGAGCGTCTGCTAAATGACTCACTAACTGTAAGTCTCTCTGGATCAGAGCGTCTGCTAAATGACTCCCTACTGTAAGTCTCTCTGGATCAGAGCGTCTGCTAAATGACTCACTAACTGTAAGTCTCTCTGGATCAGAGTTTCTGCTAAATGACTAAAATGTTAAATGCAATATCACAAATGGACGTGGCCAACCCCACTACGGATTCCAGATTTAAGTTACGTTCCACCGTTCAGAACCGCAAAATGCAAATACAAATCCATAATAAAGTTCTGAACCGGTTCAAAACACAAAAAAGTGAAGGTCCTCACTTTTCCTTTTTCAACCCGGGAAATCAAAGTCGTTTTTACATTTAGCTCATTAAATGACTACACTGTGGTAAAATCACTACACTGTGGATAGAGCAGCTTTCTATGGACCTGGAAAGCTAGTTGTTTAAACTTTAGATGCTTGATGGACACACAAGTGTAGGCCACGAGATCCGACTGATATTTTGCAGTTGGGGAGCGAGAGAGTGGGGGGTTGGCTTGAAGCACTGGGCATCATGATACGTTTCAAGTTTCTAATGTCACGTGCACAAGTACAGTGAAACGCCCTTCCTGCATGCACTTTCCCAACCGTGCAGTCATCAATATGATGTGTATTATAATGTGTTCAGGACATTAGTAGTAGACCTGTCATTACTTCACCGGAAAGTATTCAGGACCCTTCACATTTTGTTACGTTACAGCCTTAAGAACAACCATCTCTGCAGCCCTCCACCAATCAGGCCTTTATGGTAAAGGCACATGACAGCCTGCTTGGAGTTTGTCAAAAGGCACCTAAAGGACTCCCAGACCATGAGAAACAAGATTCTCTGGTCTGATGAAACCAAGATGGAACTTTTTGGCTGGAATGCAAAGCGTCAAGTCTGGAGGAAACCTGGCACCATCCCTACGGTGAAGCATTGTGGTGGCAGCATCCTGCTGTGGGGATGTTTTTCAGCGGCAGGGACTGGAAGACTAGTCAGGATTGAGGGGAAGATGAACAGAGCAAAGAACAGAGAGATCTTTGATGAAAACCTGCTACAGAGCGCTCAGGACCTCAGACTGGGGCGAAGGTTGACCTTCCAACAGGACAACAACCCTAAGCACACAACCAAGACAATGCAGGAGTGGCTTCAGGACAATTCTCTGAATGTCTTTGTGTGGCCGAGCCAGAGCCCGGACTTGAACCCGATCTAACATCTCTGGAGAGACCTGAAAATAGCTGTCCAGCGACGCTCCCCATCCAACCTGACAGAGCCTGAGAGGATCTGCAGAGAAGAATCGGATAAACTCCCCAAACACAGGTGTGCCAAGCTGAAAGAAAGTCATTAACCGGTTCTCATGCTTTTAAAAGAATGGTTCTGTTCCGGACCACTAGAGATCCCCTTTGCTCCAGGTTCTGTTTCCGTTCCTTGAAAAATGTCATTATTTTCCGGTTCTGTTCCTTGAACCAGTTCCAACTCCTGGTAATAGTAATATTGAGTGTAGTAAGCCCTCACTGGAAATAAATAAAACATATTTTCAAAACTACTTGCACACAGAACACCCAGCTGGTGATATTCCTGAGTAGAACAATCCCTCTACACCAGACGGACAACATTACCTACATCCTTCATTCTTATACATTTCAAAGCAATAAAATGCCAACAAATCTTAGTGTAGTGAAGGATGGGACTTACAGAACTCTGAGGTGTTTGAGGCCAGAGAAGTCTGTCTTGCTGATGGTCGTCAGGTTGTTCCCATTTAGATCACTGGATGAGAGGAAGAAAACACACAGAATATTAGCAAACATGTTGGTCATAAACACATTCCCACTATAAACACATTCACACTATATCAACACATTCACACTATATCAACACATTCACACTATATCAACACATTCACACTATATAAACACATTCACACTATATAAACACATTCACACTATATCAACACATTCACACTATATAAACACATTCACACTATATAAACACATTCACACTATATCAACACATTCACACTATATAAACACATTCACACTATATCAACACATTCACACTATATCAACACATTCACACTATATAAAACACATTCACACTATATCAACCCATTCCCACTATATCAACCCATTCCCACTATATCAACCCATTCACACTATATCAACACATTCACACTATATAAACACATTCACACTATATAAACCCATTCACACTATATAAACCCATTCACACTATATAAACCCATTCACACTATATCAACACATTCACACTATATCAACACATTCACACTATATAAACACATTCACACTATATCAACACATTCACACTATATCAACCCATTCACACTATATCAACCCATTCACACTATATCAACACATTCCCACTATATCAACACATTCACACTATATCAACACATTCACACTATATCAACACATTCACACTATATCAACACATTCACACTATATCAACACATTCACACTATATCAACACATTCACACTATATCAACACATTCACACTATATCAACACGTTCACACTATATCAACACATTCACACTATATCAACACATTCACACCAAATAAACACATTCACACTATATGTGCATTCGGGAAAGTATTCAGACCCTTTAACCTTTCTCCACATTGTTACACTTCAGCATTATTCTAAAATGGATTAAATCGCCCCCCGTCCCTTATCAATCTACACACAACACCCTATAATGACAAATAAAAAACTTTTTTTGTAAACATTTTTTTTAGAAATGCTTGCAAATTTAAAATAAAATAAAAACAGAAATACCTTATTTACATAAGTATTCAGACCATTTGCTATGAGACTCGAAATTGAGCTCAGGTGCATCCTGTTTCCATTGATCATCCTTGAGATGTTTCTACAACTTTATTGGAGTCCACCTGTGGTAAATTCTGTTGATCGGACATGATTTGGAAAGGCACACGCACCTGTCTATATATGGTCCCACAGTTGACAGTGCACGTCAGAGCAAAAACCAAGCAATGAGGCCAAACATTTAAAAATTCAGTTGTTTCCGAAATCGGATTGTGTCAAGCCACAAATCTGGGGAAGCGTACCAAAACATTTCTGCAGCATTGAAGGTTCCCAAGAACACAGTGGCATCCATCATTCTTAAACAGAAGAAGTTTGGAACCACCAAGATTCTTCCTAGAGCTGGCCACCCGGCCAAACTGAGCAATCGGAGGAGAAGGGCCTTGGTCAGGGAGGTGACCAAGAACCCAATGGTCACTCTGACAGAGCTCCAAAGTTCCTCTGTGGAGATGGGAGAACCTTCCAGAAGGACAACTATCTCTGCATCACTCCACCAATCAGACATTTATGGTAGATTGGCCAGACAGAAGCCACTCCTCAGTAAAAGGCACATGACAGCCTGCTTGGAGTTTGCCAAAAGGCACCAAAAGGACACTCAGACCATGAGAAACAAGATTCTCTGGTCTGATGAAACCAAGATTGAACTCATTGGCCTGAATGCCAAGCGTCATGTTTGAAGGAAACATGGCACTATCCCTCGTGTGAAGCATGGTTGTGGCACTCCCCAAAACTCCCCAAATACAGGTGTGCCAAGCTTGTAGCGTCACACCCAAGAATACCTAAGGCTATAATCGCTGGCAGACGTGCTTCAATGAAGTAATGAGCAAAGAATCTGAATATTTACGTAAATGTGATAAAAAAATTTCGCAAACATTTCAAAAAAACTGTTTTTGCTTTGTCATTATGGAGGGGAAAAAACGATTTAATCCATTTTAGAATAAAGCTGGAACGTAACAAAATGTGGAAAAAGTCAAGGGGTCTGAATACTTTCCGAATGTATTGTAAATACAATAATACTATACTCCATCTCCTTTATCTGGGACTGGCCTTAGCTACAGGTAGAGCAGACTGGTTTCATCGACAGTTCAGAATACATGACAGAAGTCAGTCTCTCTCTCTCCTAGCTGTCTCAATCGCTCTCCTTCCCTCCCTCTCTCATTCACACAGACACAGGTGCTGTGTGACAGGGGAGCTGCAAATTTGTTGGTGTTGTCTTGCCTGGGACTACAACGTCTCTTTCAAACACCCACACAGTGTCCTCAGAGCAGCAGCCCACAGAGGTTCTGATTGGATGCAGCAGGTGGTCAACCAATCACAGGGTGGTTTTATTAAACCACAGCAGGTTGACTGGCACAAAACAGGAATGAACAGCTCCTCTACAGAGGACAATCTGCTTGCGTCCCAAATGGCACCACTTTTGACTACAGCTCTGGTCAAAAGTAGTGCACTATATAGGGAATAGGGTTCCATAGGGCTCTGGTCAAAAGTAGTGCACTATATAGGGAATAGGGTTCCATAGGGCTCTGGTCAAAAGTAGTGCACTATATAGGGAATAGGGCTCTGGTCAAAAGTAGTGCACTATATAGGGAATAGGGCTCTGGTCAAAAGTAGTGCACTATATAGGGAATAGGGCTCTGGTCAAAAGTAGTGCACTATATAGGGAATAGGGCCCTGGTCTGAAGTAGTGCACTATATAGGGAATAGGGCTCTGGTCAAAAGTAGTGCTCTGTATAGGGAATAGGGAGCCATTTGGGACACATCTTCTGTTCTCAGTCTGATAACAGAGTGTCCGACACAAAGCTAGAACGATAATAACCAAATGAAAAGCCTTCGTAGGATGAGGTGTGTTTTGTAAGCATCTGTGGCTATGTCATCACGAATAACCTGACAGCGTGATCTCAACATAACGTCTCTGAGAGTATGAGGAATCCAATGTGAGAAAACACAGAGAATCCTGGTTAAACCAGACTGAATGCTATTCTCACCACTGTTCTACTTCATGGTGAGCTGCAGTGTTCAGTCTGAGAGAACCTTAGCTTGCTATCAAACATCCTTGGTTATTGATCAACCAGGTCGCTCAACAGCCACTGAAATTCGACATCCGTCCAGGTCCCCAGGATGTCGGGAGATGCCTTCAAAACCCGCCACTAGGGGCAACGCTGAGCTCTATTACCACCAGTAGGCTTGGATTTTGCTGGGGCATTTTGGACAGGGATGGCGGATGGGCGGAAGCCACGAGCTCCAGCTCAAGAGGGTTGAATACTCAATCCCTGTACAAGGTACTTGTTATTTATTGTTTTGTTTTAACCCAAAACCTGAACCCTTACCTTAACCATTCAGAATGAATGCCTAAACTTAACCTTCAAAATGTTTGGTTTATGGACAAATGTCGGGATTCTGCAATGAGTCTGTGAGCGTGCTGGTCACAAGAAAGAGCCGTCAATTTCGGATGTTTGAAAAGGTCCTTTAGGACGTCGATACTTAACCGTTTGAGTTGTTTCTGTTTTAACCCTGTAACCAAATAAAATCACATTTTATTCGTCACACACACATGGTTAGCAGATGTTAACGCGAGTGTAGCGAAATGCTTCTAGTTTAGACAGTGCAGTAATATCTAACAAGTAATCTAACAATTCCCCAACTACTACCTAATACACAAAAATCTAAAGGGGTGAATGAGAATACGTACATATAAGTAAGATTTCCTGGGGTAACAATGTAAGAACATTACATAAAAAAACTAAATACTGCATTGTTTCCTAAGATCTCGAAGCGAGGCAACCATCTCCACTCGGAATTAATGGGTGAAATATCAACCTTCATCCGTTTACGGCAAAGTCTGAAGTGAAACTATGAGATTAGGTTGCAGGCAGGGCTGTGAGAGCTTGTCTTATAGACAGGGTTATTATATTTTGGAAATTCTTCCGCAACCCCATTTTCAAATCAGTCGCGACCCCAAGTTTGGGAACCGCTGCTTTACAATATGACCTCATTGTCTTTGGTTGAATTGACAGCCAGATAGAAGATGATGTCACCTTTCCCACAGGGCTCTGTGGTGAGAGCCTGTCAGACGGTGTGTGTGGGGTATCAGGTTGCTGTACTACAGTAAAGAGTGAGGTAGAGGATGACCTTGTCTGTCCCAAAGAGCAGTATAACGTACGTGTGTGTGTGTGTGTGTGTGTGTGTGTGTGTGTGTGTGTGTGTGTGTGTGTGTGTGTGTGTGTGTGTGTGTGTGTGTGTGTGTGTGTGTGTGTGTGTGTGTGTGTGTGTGTGTGTGTGAGAGAGAGAGAGAGAGAGAGAGACACACACAGTGGTTTCGGTGTGTGATCTTGACCCAGACTTCACCCATGGAGCAGTGAGAGAAATGATGAACGGTTTGAGAGAAAGAGAGAGAGATGTGGAATTACAGGGGGTCTATAATCCCTCTCGTGATGTGTGTGAAATTGCTCTGACAGTGAGTGGACCTAGGCACCAGAAGAAGGTTGTGTTTGACCTATATACTGTACATGTACACACACAATGTTCTCTTCCTAGTGTTTCAGAGAGCAACTCCTACATCATCCCTAAGAAGAGACACTTGTAATTGTGTCCCTGTTACAAACAAGGAGGCTGTATTTACAACTGAAATCACTGCTGTGGTTTGGCAGGTTTACGTGACTGGAACATAAGCTTGGAGAAGAGTCTTAGCTAACAGGGTCGTGAACAGAAAGAGAGCGAGAGCGAGTAGGTCCTAATGACGTCGAGAGAGAGAACGAGAGATGAAGGATAGGAGGGGGAGATGAACACACACACACACACACACACACACCTTGTGTGCTGATGAGGTGTGGATAATTGGGTTTTGTGGAGCATGGAGAGGTCAGGGGTCAGGGAAGCCTGAAGTAGAGAGACACTCCACCAGGCAAAGGCTTGTTACAGCAGAACGCGTCTTACACAGGGCAACACACACAGTACACACACTGACACATTCATCCTTCCAGCCACCTGCACACTCTCTCTCCCTCACACACACACACCAAATTGCTCCGCAATAGCAGCTTCAGTGGGCAGTCAAGCAGCACAAGTTCCACTCAAGTTCCCCCTTATTAGCTGGCCTATGAAAGGAAAGGCCACAGAGAGAGAGAGATAGACCGATGAAAAGAGAGAGAGAGAGATAGACCGATGAAAAGAGAGAGAGAGAGATAGACCGATGAAAAGAGAGAGATAGAGAGAGCCAGAGAGCGAGAGAGCGAGAGAGCGAAACAGAGAGAGAAACGGAGAGAAACAAAGAAACAGAGAGAAACAGAGAGAGAGAGAGAGAAACAGAGAGAGAGAGAGAGAAACAGAGAGAGAGAGAGAGAAACAGAGAGAGAGAGAGAGAGAGAGAGAGAGAGAGAGAGAGAGAGAGAAACAGAGAGAGAGAGAGAGAGAGAGAGAGAGAGAGAGAGAGAGAGAGAGAGAGAGAGAGAGAGAAACAGAGAAACAGAGAGAGAAACAGAGAAACAGAGAGAGAGAAACAGAGAGAGAGAAACAGAGAGAGAGAAACAGAGAGAGAAACAGAGAGAGAAACAGAGAGAGAGAAACAGAGAGAGAAACAGAGAGAGAGATAGACCGATGAAAAGAGAGAGAGAGAGAGCCAGAGAGCGAGAGAGCGAGAGAGCGAAACAGAGAGAGAAACAGAGAGAGAAACACAGAGAGAAACACAGAGAGAGAGATAGAGAGAAACAGAAAAACAGAGAGAGAGAGAGAGAGAGAGAAACAGAGAGAGAGAGAGAGAGAGAGACAGAGAAACAGAGAGAGAGAGAGACAGAGAAACAGAGAGAGAGAGAGAGAGAGAGAGAGAGAGAGAAACAGAGAGAGAGAGAGAGAGAGAAGAGAGAGAAACAGAGAGAGAGAGATGGAGAGAGACATATGGCATTATAAAATCACTGTACACAAACAACAAAATGTGAAGTTCAAATTGACAAAAAAAAAAAAACATTTCTTTCCACAGGGCCGTGGGGTGAGACAGGGATGCAGCTTGAGCACCACATACAGTTGAAGTTAGAAGTTTACATACACCTTAGCCAAATACATTTAAACTCAGTTTTTAACAATTCCTCACATCTAATCAGAGTAAAAAAGTTAGGATCACCACTTTATTTTAAGAACATGAAATGTCAGAATAATAGTAGAGAGAATTATTTCTTTCAGCTTTTGTTTCTTTCATCACATTCTCAGTGGGTCAGATGTTTACATACACTCAATTAGTATTTGGTAGCATTGCCTTTAAATTGTTTAACTTGGGTCAAACGTTTCAGGTAGCCTTCCACAAGCTTCCCACAATAAGTTGGGTGAATTTTGGCCCATTTCTCCTGACAGAGCTGGTGTAACTGAGTCAGGTTTGTAGGCCTCCTTGTTCGCACACGCTTTTTCAGTTCTGCACACAAATTTTCTATAGGATTGAGGTCAGGGGCTTTGTGATGGCCACTCCAATACCTTGACTTTGTTGTCCTTAAGCCATTTTGCCACCACTTTGGAAGTATGATTGGGGTCATTGTCCATTTGGAAGACACATTTGCGACCAAGGTTCAACTTCCTGTCTGATGTCTTGAGATGTTGCATAAATATACATATAATTTTCCTACCTCATGAAGCCATCTATTTTGTGAAGTGCACCAGTCCCTCCTGCAGCAAAGCACCCCCACAACATGATGCTGCCACCTCCGTGCTTGACGGCTGGGATGGTATTCTTCGGCTTGCAAGCCTGGCCCCTTTTTCCTCCAAACATAACGATGTTCATTATGGCCAAACAGTTCTATTTTTGTTTCATCAGACCAGAGAACATTTCTCCAAAAAGTAAGATCTTTGTCCTGATGTGCAGTTGCAAACCGTAGTCTGGCTATTTTTATGGCGGTGTTGGAGCAGTGGCTTCTTCCTTGCTGAGCGGCCTTTCAGGTTATGTCGATATAGGACTCATTTTACTGTGGTTATAGATACTATTGTACATGTTTCCTCCATCTTCACAAGGTTCTTTGCTGTTGTTCTGGGATTGATTTGCACTTTTTGCACAAAGTACGTTCATCTCTAGGAGACAGGATGCATCTCCTTCCTGAGCGGTATGAAGGCAGTTTGGTCCCATGGTGTTTATACAGTACTTGCATACTATTGTTTGTGCAGATGAACGTGGTACCTTCAGGTGTTTGGAAATTGCTCCAAAGGATGAACCAGACTTGTGAAGGCATACAATTTTGTTTCTGAGGTCTTGGCTGATTTCATTTGATTTTCCCATGATGTCAAGCAAAGAGGCACTGAGTTTGAAGGTAGGCCTTGAAATACATCCACAGGTACACCTCCAATTGACTCAAATGATATCAATTAGCTGATCAGAAGCTTTTAAAGCCATGACAATATTTTCTGGAATTTTCCAAGCTGTTTAAAGGCACAGTCAACTTAGTATATGTAAACTTCTGACCCGCTGGAATTGTGATACAGTAAAATATAAGTGAAATAATCTGTCTGTAAAGAATTGTTGGAAAAATGACTTGTGTCATGCACAAAGTAGATGCCCTAACCGACTTGCCAAAACTATAGTTAACAAGAAATTTGTGGAGTGGTTGAAAAACAAGTTTTAATGACTCTAACCTAAGTGTATGTAAACTTTCGACTTCAACTGTATCTATCAACAAATTGTCGAAGACACTAGAACAGTCTGCAGCATCCGTCCTCACCCTATTAGAATCTGAAGTCAAATGTCTACCGTTTGCTGATGATCTGGTGCTTCTGATCCCAACCAAGGAGGGCCTACAGCAGCACCTAGATCTTTTGTACATATTCTGTCAGACCTGGGCCCAGAAAGCAAATCTCATTAAGACAAAGAGCACACAAAAAAACTATACCTACTGTACCTCGGCCTAAACATCAGCGCCACGGGTAACTTTCACAAAGCTGTGAACGATCTGAGAGACGATCTGAGAGACAAGGCAAGAAGGGCCTTCTATGCCATCAAAAGGAACATATAATTCGACATCCCAATTAGGATCTGGCTAAAAATACTTGAATCAGTTATAGAACCCATTACCATTTATGGTTGTGAGGTCTGGGGTCCGCTTACCAACCACGAATTCACAAAACGTGACAAACACCAAATTGAGACTATGCATGCAGAATTCTGCAAAAACATCCTGTGTACAACGTAAAACACCAAATAATGCATGCAGAGAAGAATTAGACCGATACCCGCTAATTAAAAAATCCAGAAAAAGTTGTTAAATTCTGCAACCACCTAAAAAGAAGTGATTCCCAAACCTTCCATAACAAAGTCATCACCTACAGAGAGATGAACCTAGAGAAGAGTCCCCAAAGCAAGCTGGTCCTGGGGCGCTGTTCACAAACACAAACAGACCCCCAGGACAGCAACTCCATTAGACCCAACCAAATCATGAGAAAACTAAAAGATAATTACTGGACACATTGGAAAGAATCTACCAAAAAACAGAGGACTGGAATCTGTCTCGGGGAAGCTCGTCATCCTCACCCAGGTCTTGACCCGACTGCAGTTCGATGCAGCATTGTGAACAGTGTCCCATGGTGGCGGTGGGGTTATGGTGTGGGCAGGCATAAGCTACGGACAACAAACACAATTATATTTTATCGATGGCAATTTGAATTCACAGAGATACCGGGATGAGATCCTGAGGCCCATTGTCGTGCCATTCATCTGCCGTCATCACCTCATGTTTAAGCACGGCCCCATGTCGCAAGGATCTATACACCATGTCCCAGTTCTTCCATGGCTTTCATACCAGACGTCACCCATTGAGCATGTTTGGGATGCTCTGGATGAACGTGTATGACAGAGTGTTCCAGTTCAAGCCAATATCCAACAACTTCGCACAGCCATTGAATAGGAGTCGGACAACATTCCACAATCAACAGCCTGATCAACCCTATGTGAAGGAGATGTGTCGCGCTGCTTGAGGCAAATGGTGGTCACACCAGATACTGACTGGTTTTCAGATCCACGCCCCTACCCATTTTTTAAGGTATCTGTGACCAACAGATGCATATCTGTATTCCCAGTGATGTGAAATCCATAGATTAGGGCCTAATATGAACCTTGAAATTGTTGCATGTTGTGTTTACATTTTTGTTCAGTGTAAGTGCATTCTACAACAAACCCCCAAATACATTTGACAATAAATAGAATACCTGAATTCCTACCAAAATCCCTGAGCTCTATTATTTGTCCGTGCCAGTAAAATGTGCTACTATTCAGTCAATATCTGATGGATTTTTTAAATCCGGTTTCACGAGCGCCCAGATGCTAGATTGATTAGCGGATTAAAACGAGTTGTCTGCACTGATTGGCCACACATGGGTCCTCTGCAGTGTGTGTGCGTGGGTGCGTGTGTGTGTGCATGTGTATTACCATCATCAAGAGAAACACAATGAACTAACTGAGTTAATGTGTCATCTCTGTGGTTGTCTCTCCTTCAATGGTCTGTGATGTGTGTCAGATGCAACATGTCACAGCTGCTCCATGTAGTTCCAGTGTATTTAGGAGCAGCTGCATAATCATTCTGCTGTCAGCACACTGACTAAACACACACGATGATTACAAGAGACAGTAGAAATAGAGATCTGTCATACTTGAGTAAAAAAGTAAAGATACTTTAACAGAAAATGAAAAAAAGAAGTAAAAAAGTAAAAGTAAGTCACCCAGTAAAATACAACTTGAGTAAAAGTCTAAAAGTATTTGGTTTTAAATATACTTAAGTATCAAAATTAAATGTAATTGCTAAAATGTTTAAGTCTAAATCATTTCAAATTCCTTATATTAATCAAACCAGACGGGTCTATTTTATTATTATTTTTTTTTAATGGATAGCCAGAGGCACACTCCAACATTCAGACATAATTTACAAACGAAGCATCTGTATTTAATGAGTCTGTCAGATCAGAAGCAGTAGGTATGACCAGGGATGTTCTCTTGATAAGTGTGCAAATTGGACAATTTTCCTGTCCTGCTAAGCACAAAAAATATAACAAGTACTTTTGGGTGTCAGGGAAAATGTATGGAGTAAAAAGTACATTATTTTCTTTAGGAATGTAATAAGGTAAAAGTAAGTACATATACCCATAAAAACGACTTAAGTAGTACATTTTACTTAAGCACTTTACACCACAGGGATAGAGTGAGTGTCTAAGAAGTCATGTGACGGAGTGGAGCCAGAGGTATCAGCCCCCCCACGGCGACTCATCTCTGTCTAATCTATTTCCCTTTATTTCTCTTACCCCCTGCTAGCCGCCACCGCGCGCTAACCGCTAATCCACTCTTGGCCGGGTTGACTATACAGCGGCATCACACGGTGAAAACATCGGAAGCCATTAATTTTGAATGGAAGGAAAGCGAGAGAAGCAGAGTGGGCGGGGTACTGTTTGGTGAAGTAAGCATGGTTGAGGGAGCTGAACGGAGTGGGACTAAAGTTAGGGAAAGCTTAATTCTATGCAATTCCTCCGCGATATTGCGGCGCGAGTGACCAATCGAAGCTTACTATAGCTTCCACCCCCTACTGGATTGGCTTACAGCTGCTGTTGATATGTAGCACTACTTAGCATGCTTGCTAGCTTGTTAGCACCCACATGAGGGCGAAGCTAATGTGGCGAGGAGAGTTACCGCTGTATAGTTAACCTCGGCCATCACACTTGTTTAGCATCTCCGCCAACAGCCAGAGCAGACCAAAAAGCACATACTAACATCACTTCTAGCCCCTAAATGAACACCCAAACTCAAAAACACAAAAGCACATGTATGAACACACAGAGAGCCAAGTGTCTATACATCAGAATAACACAGACAGATAAATAAAAGACACATAGACATCTCAGAGTCACTACAGAAACATAGACACACACACACACACACACACACACACACACAGTGTGTGTTTTCCGTTCTGTTTTCCAGTGTGTGTTTTCCGTCTGGTGTGTGTGACCGCCGCCGGTGGCTCCAAGCCTTGCAGAGATTTGTTTTGGTTTAAACTTCCAGGAGCTGAACAGAGATCCCCATCTCTGATACCGAACACACACAAACAGGAGGGATTTATTTAAGTTTCCCATAGCGGAGCAGAACAGGAGTCCCAGTCTCAGCCTCAGAGTGGGGGTCCATGACCTTTGACCTCTTAATGACATGACAACAAGCTGGTGTCAAGACACACACTACAGGAAATTCCATTAGCTAGAGCCGACACTCTCTGTTAATAATACTGTAGACCTTAACAAAAGGTAGAGAAAAATGGTCCCACTTTATAGAAAATGTCCGAAAACCTACAGTAGACACAATGGGATAGTCCCACAGTAGACACATCGGGATAGTCCCACAGTAGACACGCCGGGAAAGTCCCACAGTAGACACGCCGGGATAGTCCCACAGTAGACACGCCGGGATAGTCCCACAGTAGACACGCCGGGATAGTCCCACAGTAGACACGCCGGGATAGTCCCACAGTAGACACGCCGGGATAGTCCCACGGTAGACACGCCGGGATAGTCCCACGGTAGACACGCCGGGATAGTCCCACGGTAGACACGCCGGGATAGTCCCACGGTAGACACGCCGGGATAGTCCCACGGTAGACACGCCGGGATAGTCCCACGGTAGACACGCCGGGACAGTCCCACGGTAGACACGCCGGCACAGTCCCACGGTAGACACGCCGGCACAGTCCCACGGTAGACACGCCGGCACAGTCCCACGGTAGACACGCCGACACAGTCCCACGGTAGACACGCCGGCACAGTCCCACGGTAGACACGCCGGGACAGTCCCACGGTAGACACGCCGGGACAGTCCCACGGTAGACACGCCGGGACAGTCCCACGGTAGACACGCCGGGACAGTCCCACGGTAGACACGCCGGGATAGTCCCACGGTAGACACACCGGGATAGTCCCACGGTAGACACACCGGGATAGTCCCACGGTAGACACACCGGGATAGTCCCACGGTAGACACACGGTAGACACACCGGGATAGTCCCACGGTAGACACGCCGGGATAGTCCCACGGTAGACACACCGGGATAGTCCCACGGTAGACACACCGGGATAGTCCCACGGTAGACACACCGGGATAGTCCCACGGTAGACACACGGTAGACACACCGGGATAGTCCCACGGTAGACACACCGGGATAGTCCCACGGTAGACACACCGGGATAGTCCCACAGTAGACACACCGGGATAGTCCCACAGTAGACACACCGGGATAGTCCCACAGTAGACACACCGGGATAGTCCCACAGTAGACACACCGGGATAGTCCCACAGTAGACACACTGGGATAGTCCCACAGTAGACACACCGGGATAGTCCCACAGTAGACACACCGGGATAGTCCCACGGTAGACACACCGGGATAGTCCCACGGTAGACACACCGGGATAGTCCCACGGTAGACACACCGGGATAGTCCCACGGTAGACACACCGGGATAGTCCCACGGTAGACACACCGGGATAGTCCCACGGTAGACACACCGGGATAGTCCCACAGTAGACACACCGGGATAGTCCCACAGTAGACACACCGGGATAGTCCCACAGTAGACACACCGGGATAGTCCCACAGTAGACACACTGGGATAGTCCCACAGTAGACACACTGGGATAGTCCCACAGTAGACACACTGGGATAGTCCCACAGTAGACACACTGGGATAGTCCCACAGTAGACACACTGGGATAGTCCCACAGTAGACACACTGGGATAGTCCCACAGTAGACACACTGGGATAGTCCCACAGTAGTCAGGGAAAGCCCTCAGTAGTCAGGGAAAGCTCTACAGTAGTCAGGGAAAGCCCTACAGTAGTCAGGGAAAGCCCTACAGTAGTCAGGGAAAGCTCTACAGTAGTCAGGGAAAGCCCTACAGTAGTCAGGGAAAGCCCTACAGTAGTCAGGGAAAGCCAGGACACTGACATAATGAAGTTCTTCTCAAATAAATGCGTGTGTAATAGTTTGATTTATTTCTAAATGACAGAAGATGTGTCATTCTGTTTTGCATGTCTGACTACAATACCAACCCTCTATAATATCTACCCCACTTGAACCTCACAATACCAACCCTCTATAATATCTACCCCACTTGAACCTCACAATACCAACCCTCTATAATATCTACCCCACTTGAACCTCACAATACCAACCCTCTATAATATCTAGCCCACTTGAACCTTACAATACCAACCCTCTATAATATCTACCCCACTTGAACCTCACAATACCAACCCTCTATAATATCTACCCCACTTGAACCTCCCAATACCAACCCTCTATAATATCTACCCCACTTGAACCTCACAATACCAACCCTCTATAATATCTACCCCACTTGAACCTCACAATACCAACCCTCTATAATATCTACCCCACTTGAACCTCACAATACCAACCCTCTATAATATCTACCCCACTTGAACCTCACAATACCAACCCTCTATAATATCTACCCCACTTGAACCTAACAATACCAACCCTTTATAATATCTACCCCACTTGAACCTCCCAATACCAACCCTCTATAATATCTACCCCACTTGAACCTCCCAATACCAACCCTCTATAATATCTACCCCACTTGAACCTCCCAATACCAACCCTCTATAATATCTACCCCACTTGAACCTCACAATACCAACCCTCTATAATATCTACCCCACTTGAACCTAACAATACCAACCCTTTATAATATCTACCCCACTTGAACCTCACAATACCAACCCTCTATAATATCTACCCCACTTGAACCTCACAATACCAACCCTCTATAATATCTACCCCACTTGAACCTAACAATACCAACCCTCTATAATATCTACCCCACTTGAACCTCCCAATACCAACCCTCTATAATATCTACCCCACTTGAACCTCCCAATACCAACCCTCTATAATATCTACCCCACTTGAACCTCACAATACCAACCCTCTATAATATCTACCCCACTTGAACCTCACAATACCAACCCTCTATAATATCTACCCCACTTGAACCTCACAATACCAACCCTCTATAATATCTACCCCACTTGAACCTCCCAATACCAACCCTCTATAATATCTACCCCACTTGAACCTCACAATACCAACCCTCTATAATATCTACCCCACTTGAACCTCACAATACCAACCCTCTATAATATCTACCCCACTTGAACCTCCCAATACCAACCCTCTATAATATCTACCCCACTTGAACCTCCCAATACCAACCCTCTATAATATCTACCCCACTTGAACCTCACAATACCAACCCTCTATAATATCTACCCCACTTGAACCTCACAATACCAACCCTCTATAATATCTACCCCACTTGAACCTCACAATACCAACCCTCTATAATATCTACCCCACTTGAACCTCACAATACCAACCCTCTATAATATCTACCCCACTTGAACCTCACAATACCAACCCTCTATAATATCTACCCCACTTGAACCTCACAATACCAACCCTCTATAATATCTACCCCACTTGAACCTCACAATACCAACCCTCTATAATATCTACCCCACTTGAACCTCACAATACCAACCCTCTATAATACCTACCCCACTTGAACCTAACAATAAGGTTCAATTTAGCTCCCATTTCAAATCAAACCAGCCTTTTGTTGTCAGCACTGCTTTGTTCAACGTTGGAAGCATATTGCCGGCTGGTATGGACAATATTGTCCCCCCTCCCTCCATCCCACCCCACTCAAATAACGGTTCCCGGGAGCCCAAGGCGTTAGCCATTTTTCAACGTTGCCTTGACAATGCCCCAGGGAGCGGGGAGGAATATTGTTTGACTGGTGGAGTTACCATGATGAATCACCCTCTTATTGCCCCGGGACCCCACGGGAATACACACTCTGTGTGTGTGTGTGTGTGTGAGAGTGTGTGTGTGTGAGAGTGTGTGAGTTAGTGTGTGTGTGTGTTCCCAATCTACCTCCCTGACACACAGATCACTTTACACGCTAATTATCAGACAAGAGGTTTAACACACCCCACCCTGTAATGACCTACTACTACTACTAGACTGACCCGTATTCACAACATTTCTCACAACAAGACTGCTGATCTGGGATCAGTTTGGCTTTTCAGGTCATAATGAATAAGAGTTGAAACCTGATCCTTGATCAGCACTGCTAGACGAGCCCTGGTTCAGTTGTGTTGGAGATTGAGCCAACTATCAGGCAACTACATGACTATGGCGGTCGTGGATGTACTGCGCTACTGTATTAGGGGATATGTTGTAGCTGGATCACCAACCCCCTTAGAGACCACAGTGACACCGGCATATAGTCCAACCTCCTCTGACTGTAGTCTAGTGGGTCAGGTCTTCATAAATGGCTTGACGAGGACAGGCAGAAGTGTTTGTATCTGGCACAGGTCAGCTACTGTATCACTGAACAACACATCGGTGTTTCTGAATCCTGGTCCCGGGACACAACGGGAGGCAGATTGTTTTGGTTTTCCCCTAGCACTACACATCTGATTCCACGAATCAACTCATCATCAAGCCTTTGATTGGTGGAATCAGGTGTGTAGTGCTGCTAGCGGAAAAACTCAAACGTGACCCACGGGATGAAGAACCGCTGGGATACAGTCATCATCCTATGACATCATCATTGCTGTGATTCCTCTACAGAGAGAGGAATAAGGCACTGTGTCTAGAACACCCACTCAGAGGCTTCACTGACCCACAGACACACACTACCCCCTGGGACCATTAATAATTCACACACATGCACTCCAGACCTGAGACAGACAGTACATGATGTTAAGCCTCCCCAAGATCCCGACCCGCACACACACACCAAGAGGGACAAACAAACACACAGAAGGAGGGGGAGAGAGTGAGTGACACAGAGAGACAGAGTGTGAGTGAGGAATGAGCCTGTTTGAGCCCTATCGTGGCTAAGAAAGTACTGACTGTGTTCAGCTAGTGTGATTAGTGGGCATTGAGTAAGTGCACTAGGGCAGTGGTTCTCCAACGTCTCCTCACGGACCCTCAGACGTTTCACAGTTCTGTTGTAGCCCTGAACTAGCTCCCCTGATTCACTAGTCAAGGGTCTGATGATTAGTTGACACGGTGAATCAGCGGTGCTGGCTCTGGAATAGATTTAAAAAACAAGGAACGACTTGGGGACCACTGAGGAGAGGTTGGAGAACCACTGCACAAGAGGTTGACTGACTGCACAGTACATGGTGGATATTACTGGTGTTGTAGACTATAGTAGAGAGTCTCTAGCTGGATATTACTGGTGTTGTAGACTATAGTAGAGAGTCTGGTCAAAAGTAGTGCACTAAATAGGGAATAGGGTGCAATTTGGGATGCAGACTATATAAGGGACAGGGGTCAAGTGGAAAGGCACTGGTATTGTTAAAACCCTGAGCTGAGTGTGTTTGAAGTTAACCAGACTGGCATACACCATGGTGACATGGTGTGCCACACAGGAACCCCCACACACACAGGCAATAAGTCACATTGATAGTTTGTTACACACACTACGACACGCTCATAAACAGAGGAACACACACACCCCGCCAGTACTCACAGTCTCTCTGTGCTCCTGGGGATATTCTTGGGGATGTTCCGGACCCCCAGGCCGTGGCAGTCCACCGTGGCTCCCACACAGGTACACAGAGAAGGGCATGCCTCCACCCCGCCAGCCCCCAGCAGGCACCCCCACAGCAGCAGCCACAGCCCAGCTCGGGCCACCACAACGTGGTCTAGCCTGGCTCCACAGCCCCCTGACCCGGCTCCAGCCATGGATCTCCTTGGCATGTCCATCCTCTCCTCCAGCCCCAAAGCACCAGCAACCAGAGACAAGGCTCCTCTACCTCAACCCCACTCAGGGCTCCAGAGACCTGGGTTACTGCGGCGAGCAAGATCCCCTGACCAGAGACCAAGTGGAGGGGAGAAAATGGTTCAAATGTTCCTAATAAAAAAGGGAAGATCAGAAAACCTCCTTGTAGAGAGAGGTGAAGTAGCGTAGTTAGTCCTCAGATCAACGGTCACTGATACTTCATCCCAGCCTGGCTTTAAAACCAGACTCTTTCTAATCTGGTTTAGACGTCTGTCCAAAAAGCTTTCCTTCTTTCTATCTCCCTCTCGTCCTCTCGTCTTCTTGGTTCTGCTCTCTCTCGCTCTCCCTCTCTCTCTCTGCTGTAGTGCTCCTCTTCCCTTCAGCTTTCATTGACTCATTGTGCTCTCTGCCTGTAGAAAAGGGAACAGTGAACGACCAGAAAAAAGGACTCTCACCCTCCCTCCCTCTCAGCAATCATCCATCAAAAGGTTCTAGAAATAAATGCTGAGAGACTCCTCCCACACAACACCCCCCCGCACCACACACACACACACACCTCCCAGAACCCTGTGTGACCTCACATCAATTCCCTCTCCTGGCAGCAGCAGCAGTAGTAGTGAAAGCCACTTCCAGTGACAGTAGCCTCTCTACCTTCCTGTGCTGCCCGCTTTTGGTCTCATCCCCTGGGGGGGAACACAGCCTGAGGCAGCATGGGCCTGGATGTAGAGGGGGGATACCCTACTCTCTCAATTATCTGTATTTCTCCTCTACCATGGAGTGGTGGCTTAGATAAACGTTTCATGTAGTTAACTGTAGAAATGATTTTGTATTACTGTATTTAGTTACTGTATTGCAGGATTGGAAAATGGTCGGCTTCTTTTGACTGGCACCAATGGATGCTCCCTGCTGGACGAAGAGCCTGCTTTTAATTCATAATCATGAGTCTTTGAAATTCAAATGAGGGGACAGGTTTTTAATCTAGTGTGTGTATAATTAGCAGATACAAACCCCTCTAGAATTCAATATTACATCTATGATTCTCTGTCTTTAACTCTACCATGGAATTGTCTATTCTCTATTCTGTTAGTCCCCCCCCCCCCATTTCCTACCAGGGTCTGTAGTCTGTTTGATTTCACAAGGCTACTCTCCTCTCACACGCATAAACAAACACAGTCAACTTTATCGAATACAAACTGGCCACGGTGAAAACGCGCCACAGCAGCTCTATTGTGCATGATGAATAGAATGAGTCACTGCACGCAGACCGACAACAAAGCGAGAACCTCGATGTTTACATGCGCGGGAAGGACCCCCGTTTGAGCGCCTAATACAAATTAGGTTCCTGAGTGCGCGGGGACGCCGGTGGGTCGCTTTTCATTTCATCAGAGGCGCGTCTAAATTGATCGCGCGCTGGAACAGGAGCAGATGCGACGCCAAGGGGCGCAAGGTAGAGCGCGCAGGGAGCCTTGATGTGCGCTAGGTTCTATCTTACTGCGTTTCCGCTTCGCTCGGCAGAGTTAACGGTGAATCGAAGAGACAGGTTGGAATTAAGAAAAAAAACGCTCAATTTCTACAATGAACAATTACAAAAATGGCAATATCAATGGCACCGCGCGCCTGCGGTAGTCAAATACGCGTGGGGCGTCTGCGGAAAAATGTATTCAATTCATCAGGAATATGAATATCACAGCAAATGTTTACATTATAGACCTTTATGAGATCATTACATACATAAGGTGGTTCCCTGGAATATCAATTGCTTCTGATATTAACCTACCCCAAAACAAGGACAGGATAGGCCTATCCTACAAAACATCAAGAATATAGGCTAAAGCTGCTCTAAATTATTCCTTCAATTGTATGTGCTTTCTAAACAGACAAGGCAATGGAAACTTAACTTCCGTGACAGCTGGGCAGGTGAAATCATAATTCATACTCTTTCAAAAACGGTCTATTTAAGAGTAGAGTAGCCAAACCTGCCATTACCTCTGCTGAGTCTGATGTAGGTTAAACTATTAGATTTCAACTGCATACATAATACACGCAATACGTATGTAGTGGTCTATAGCAGCATTTCCCAAACTCGGTCCTGGGTCCCCCCTGTGTGCGCGTTTTGGTCTATGCCTTAGCACAACACAGCGTCCTTATTCAATGACTCGGGATGCCACCTAGTGGATGTTTAAGAAACGTGCAGCAGTGTATGTAACATTTTATGTTCTGCAGTGAGACTTTCCACATGTAAAAAAAATTATGTTTTAATCCATAGCATCAGTAGTAAATCAATGCATCTATTTGACAGAGTTAAAAAACATTTTACACAACAAAAACTAAACATGTAAAGGTAGGCTAAAATGACCTTACAATAAAAAGGCACTGGTAACAGGTGTATATGAACAGAGGAAGATGCATGGTAGTAAATCTAGGCAGCAATGTGAGATAACGTCTCCTAAAATAAACATAGTATACTGTAATGTAACTCCATGTCTGCATCTCAAATTGCCCCCTATGTAGTGCACTACTTCTGACCGGGGCACAGAGCTCAGCTCAAAAGTAGTACACTATATAGGGAATAGGGTTCTGGTCTAAAGTAGTGCACTATATAGGGAATAGGGCCCTGTTCTAAAGTAGTACACTATATAGGGAATAGGGTGCCATTTGGGACACATTCCCATGCTGTTGTTATTCACAGATAAACAGGGCAGAATGAAACTGAACAAAAATAACCTGAAAAACTAGTAGTAGTGTACAGTTGATGTGTAAACATTTATGACCATGGTCAACACTGGCTGACAAAACCAAAGACTTTCAACATACAAGACACACATGTAACACAACAATAATAAGGGAGAGTAAAAGATAATGCCCACATGTTGTATCATGTAATCTAGAACTGACTCACATCACAAAGATGGTCGCACATTAGCAAAACTGTTTCCAGCAAGACTCAGTGTGTATCAACCACTAATGGCCAGATGACCCTTCAGCTTTTCAAAATGACACTCAAAATAATGTGTTGGGCCTTGATTGGCTGAAAACCTTCAGGTAACAGAGAGAAAAGATAACAAAAGTTATCTTTAAAGCAGTGGAATAACATGTAAAATATGTAGGCTACTTGACCAGCACAGATCAAATAAAGAGTAAAAAAACAAAGCCATATTGATAACCTCAGCAGCAAGCTTCTGGTGTCTTTCATTTCATGTATAAAAACACACACCCATCTCTTTAAAACTTACCACAAACCCATTCTCACACATTCCCCATTAACACTTCCTCTAAAAACAGCCCCATTAAAACAAACGTCATGTCCATTAGGGTACACAACAAAAACTTTTCAAAACGTTCTGCAACAGAAAGTGAAGTCCAGGTAGTCCCTCCCAGTTTGAATCCGTCTTGTTCTATTTGATTCCCAATGAACATGACCCAGATCAAATGTCCCAATCCACGCTCAATAAAGACGACTTGTATCAGACCAGGCAACACTGAAGGTACTGTAAGAGAATCCTCTATTGACACCGTCACTACAAATGTCCCTCTCCAACAAAGAAAAAACCATCTCAGACTTCCAGAAAATCTTTCAACAACGTTAGCGTCCCAACCAATACCTACCCAAAACCCATGACTTCCAGTTAAAAACAAAAATTTATAAAATTATAATCACATTTAACTATCAAACCTCAAAGGCCAAACCAGGCAAGTGAAATATGACATTAAACTCCACAATGTGTACAATCAGTTAATACACAAATCTCAGACAATAAAAATTAAATAGTCGTCCCAAAGTGAAGCCCTACCTACGTCTCTCCCAAACGCAAATACCATTACAGAAAGGCTGGTTTGTTCAGCTCGTATTTGTTCATCATCATCCAATATGTATTGACCTGTATTTGTATGATATAGATTAAAGAAAACCCTGAGCCAGTGTCTCTCCAACACCACCACATGCACGACTATAAAGTGTAGTGCACTACTTTTGGCCAATAGTGCACTATATATGGAACGGGGGCGCCATTTCAGCTAACAGACAGTATCAGTAAACCCACTGGCCTTTAGACACCATAAGAGCTGTGGGGTATTCCAGAAGGCAGGCTTAATACAGCAGCCAGCTAACTTTGATTAACAGCCTTTGCCTTATGTTTCCTGGTTGATTAAAATAATCTACATTTGTATATTGGTTGTTTCTGTTGAGTCATTACAAACAATTTCAAGCAATTTGAGCCAGTTTGCTGGCCAACTCACTGATCCAGCTTTTTGGAACAGGCCCCAGACGACTGTGCCTGGTGCTAATCAGCATTTTGTAGGGGGATATAATCATCCCATCAGTGTGCTGTGTGTGTAGGGCAACCATTGGGACTTATATTAGTCAAATTAAACGGGACATTTTCAGATGAGTAGTAGCATCAGAGTAGCATCAGATTCAGAAGAAGATTTTAAAAAACAAACAAGATACTTACATATAGTACATTATAGGCTCAGCTAGCGGTCACCTGTAAAAGTATCTATGTAGGCTCAGCTAGCGGTCACCTGTAAAAGTATCTATGTAGGCTCAGCTAGCGGTCACCTGTAAAAGTATCTATGTAGGCTCAGCTAGCGGTCACCTGTAAAAGTATCTATGTAGGCTCAGCTAGCGGTCACCTGTAAAAGTATCTATGTAGGCTCAGCTAGCGGTCACCTGTAAAAGTATCTATGTAGGCTCAGCTAGCGGTCACCTGTAAAAGTATCTATGTAGGCTCAGCTAGCGGTCACCTGTAAAAGTATCTATGTAGGCTCAGCTAGCGGTCACCTGTAAAAGTATCTATGTACGCTCAGCTAGCGGTCACCTGTAAAAGTATCTATGTAGGCTCAGCTAGCGGTCACCTGTAAAAGTATCTATGTACGCTCAGCTAGCGGTCACCTGTAAAAGTATCTATGTAGGCCCAGCTAGCGGTCACCTGTAAAAGTATCTATGTAGGCTCAGCTAGCGGTCACCTGTAAAAGTCTCTATGTAGGCTCAGCTAGCGGTCACCTGTAAAAGTCTCTATGTAGGCTCAGCTAGCGGTCACCTGTAAAAGTATCTATGTAGGCTCAGCTAGTGGTCACCTGTAAAAGTATCTATGTAGGCTCAGCTAGCGGTCATCTGTAAAAGTATCTATGTAGGCTTAGCTATTGGTCAACTGTAAAAGTATCTATGTAGGCTCAGCTAGCGGTCACCTGTAAAAGTATCTATGTAGGCTCAGCTAGCGGTCATCTGTAAAAGTATCTATGTAGGCTTAGCTATTGGTCAACTGTAAAAGTATCTATGTAGGCTTAGCTATTGGTCAACTGTAAAAGTATCTATGTAGGCTTAGCTATTGGTCAACTGTAAAAGTATCTATGTAGGCTCAGCTAGTGGTCAACTGTAAAAGTATCTATGTAGGCTCAGCTAGTGAACAACAGTGAAAGTGTCTAACAAACCTGTTTCAAGTTATGAGTGGCACTCAGACCCCAACAAACCAAAGAAAGCTACCTTCTGTCCCTGCCTCCACACTGAGTTGGTCTTGTACTTTCCTGGGTTACGTCCCAATAATCTCTCCCCCTGAAGTGTGCACTCATTCACTACTCCCCACAAAATGGAAAAGTCTTGGATTGTGTAGGCATGGGCTAGAAGGAGTTTCCATATAGGTTTTCCAGTCATTTCTTTTCAAACCCATTGAGGGAAGTGAACAAGTGCACACTTCAGGAGGAAGAAGAGATTATTGGGATGCAACCCATGTCTGTCTGGGGACTAATGTTGTATTCGTCACGGATTTACAAAGTTACAATATAGTTTACTTGTGTTAAAAAAAAGAAAAAAACAAGTCCAGTGTTGCTAGTACCAATCCTCTACATCGACGTTTCTAGGGAGGGAGAGAAACACATTCTGGAGATGGATGGAGAGTCCTGGAGGGAGACGGAGAGATGGAGAAAAAAAGAGATAGAAGATGAATGAAACACGGGACAAAACAGACTAAGTTAACAAAGCTCACAAGATGTGGAAATGTGGCTGTATTGTAATGTTGAATGACGACATTGAAGTGTATCAGGAAAGATATACAACATACGCAAAAACATATGTAAATGTCTATAGGAAAAGTGGGAATTGCCATGTTATCAATCCAAAAGCAACATACCTTTGATAGTTTGAGTCCCCTATCTCTATTGAGGGCCATGCTATCAGAGGCCTTGACCCTAACTGGAGTCTTATTATTCACTGTCACCGGACTGTTCACCTGGAGACGCACACACACACACACACACACACACACACACACACACACACACACACACACACACACACACACACACACACACACTTAGAAAAAACAAGGAAGCTGTAGACAAGGAAGTGTGTTGTGTGGTCTCCTTGTGTGTTTGTGTGGTCTCCTTGTATGTTGTGTGGTCTCCTTGTGTGTTGTGTGGTCTCCTTGTATGTTGTGTGGTCTCCTTGTGTGTTGTGTGGTCTCCTTGTGTGGTCTCCTTGTGTGTTGTGTGGTCTCCTTGTGTGTTGTGTGGTCTCCTTGTGTGTTGTGTGGTCTCCTTGTGTGTTGTGTGGTCTCCTTGTGTGTTGTGTGGTCTCCTTGTGTGTTTGTGTGGTCTCCTTGTGTGTTGTGTGGTCTCCTTGTGTGTTTGTGTGGTCTCCTTGTGTGTCAATGTTGCTCACCGACTGCAGGACAACGTTCTCCTTTCCCAGCCGTCCCATCGCCGCAGCAACCATCTCCGGGGAGATGTGTCTGCCCCTCCTCTCCAACGCCTGTTGGTCCCCCTTATGTTTCCTCTGTTTTCATTGGTTAATTTGATCAGGAGGGTAGGACAGTTGACACAACAGTTATTTAACCTCCACTTTACCAGGAAATATTTTTTTGATAATGTCATAGATAACTTTTTAATCTATAGAACGTAGAAATGCCCGTTTTCACTGGTATGGTGCTTGGCATAATGAATAGGAGGTGGAAAAGGGGAGGAATTGTCCTTAAAGATCCTCATATCCAACAGACAGAACAGTTGTAGCAGATGGTGACTACAACATACTAAGATGACATCATATCCAACAGACAGAACAGTTGTAGCAGATGGTGACTACAACATACTAAGATGACATCATATCCAACAGACAGAACAGTTGTAGCAGATGGTGACTACAACTTACTAAGTTCAAATTGGATACAAAGTAACACATTTACAAAATACATCAACAAATGTATTGATTGGATATTACAATTACAAGTCAAATACACATAAACACAATGACACACACCTTG
>NW_026600298.1:321673-488024 GCF_029448725.1 Salvelinus fontinalis | reverse complement strand
GTGTCTGTGTCTGTCTCTGTGTCTGTGTCTGTCTCTGTGTCTGTGTGTGTGTCTGTGTGTGTGTGTGTGTGTGTCTGTCTCTGTGTCTGTGTCTGTGTCTGTGTCTGTGTGTGTGTCTGTGTCTGTGTGTGTGTCTGTGTCTGTGTCTGTGTCTGTCTCTGTGTCTGTGTCTGTCTCTGTGTCTGTGTCTGTGTCTGTGTGTGTGTGTGTCTGCAGCAAAAGGTACAATGAGATACGTTTATTACTGTCATTACTCTTCTACACGTTAGACTTCATCTTCACATCTCTTTGTCCCTTTGAAGACAGATGACTCGTGATGTTAATGCAGGACTACAGTTGATTATGCCCCCTAGTGTTAGCTCTACAGTACTACATGTAGATGGCTGCTGAACGTCATGGCGGATGAAGTGGAACTGCAGAGCCGTGTATCTCAAACCTGGTCTCAGAGATCCAAATGGAGGACATTTTAGTTTTCGTCCTAGCACTCGCACAACTGATTGAAATCAAGGACTTGATGAGGAGCGTTTAGTGGAATCAGGTGTGTAGTGCCAGGGCAAAAACAACCATTTGACCTCACTTTTGGGCCCCAGGTCCAGGAATAGGAAAACTGGTCTGTCTTGGATTGAGACTTTTTTCAAAGAGCTGTCCTGACACCTTCACATACAGTTTAGACTCTAGATGGATCTGAACTGGCACCCTGTTTACAGTTTAGACTCCAGAGGGATCTGAAATGGCACCCTATTTACAGTTCAGACTCTAGAGGGATCTGAAATGGCACCCTATTTACAGTTCAGACTCTACATGGATCTGAAATGGCACCCTATTTACAGTTCAGATTCTAGATGGATCTGAAATGGCACCCTATTTACAGTCAGACTCTAGACGGATCTGAAATGGCACCCTGTTTACAGTTCAGACTCTAGACGGATCTGAAATGGCACCCTGTTTACAGTTCAGACTCTAGACGGATCTGAAATGGCACCCTGTTTACAGTTCAGACTCTAGATGGATCTGAAATGGCACCCTATTTACAGTTCAGACACTAGATGGATCTGAAATGGCACCCTATTTACAGTTCAGACACTAGATGGATCTGAAATGGCACCCTAGTTACAGCTCAGACACTAGATGGATCTGAAATGCCACCCTGTTTCCTCTATGGTGCAAAGAGCCCAGCCATGGTCCAAAGTATAGTGCACTGTCTAGTGAATAGGGTGTCATTTCCGACATACTATTTGTCTCTCTTCAGTAATCAAGGTTGTTTACTCGCTGTGTTGTTGTTGTTGTTGTTTTTATCAATAGCCTTCCTTACATCCTCCAGTTTTATCCTGAGGAATCTATGGTTTCATTAGACTCCCTGTAGAACCACCCAGATCCATGGTGACATTGTAAGGCTGGTCAATACCAGTGATTGAAACTGGGTGTATGGGAATGTGGCGGTCAACTGCTATACGATAACCACAAGAACACCTGCCCAGTGAGAGAGAGAGAGAGAGAGAGAGAGAGAGAGAGAGAGAGAGAGAGAGAGAGAGAGAGAGAGAGAGAGAGAGAGAGAGAGAGAGAGAGAGAGAGAGAGAGAGAGAGAGAGAGAGAGAGAGAGAGAGAGAGAAGAGAGAGAGAGAGAGAGAGAGAGAGAGAGAGAGAGAGAGAGAGAGAGAGAGAGAGAGAGAGAGAGTCAGTCTCAGAGAGTCTCTGCAGCCCAGACAGACAGACAGACAGACAGACAGACAGACAGACAGACAGACAGACAGACAGACAGAGCTCTGTCCTCTTCCCATTCCCTCCTGGTGAGGCTTCATCCCTTTTACACACAAACACGCTTCAGAAACTACTCTATATATACATGAACTAGTGAAGCTGGGACATGCAGGAACTATATACACTGAAAAATATAACGCAACAATTGAAACTATTTTACTGAGTTACAGATCATATAACGAAATTGTCAATTGAAATAAATAAATACATCTATGGATTTCACATGACTGGGCAGGAACGCAACCATGGGTGGGACTGGGAGGGCATAGGCCCACCCATTTGGGAGCCAGGCCCAGCCAATCAGACAGAAATACTCCTCAGTTTCATCAGCTGTCTGGTTGGCTGGTCTTAGACGAATCCGCAGGTGAAGAATCTGGATGTGGAGGTCCTGGACTGGCGTGTTTACACGTTGTCTTCGGTTGTGAGGCTGGTTTGGATGTACATCCAAATTCTATAAAACGATGTTGGAGGTGGCATATGGTAGAGAAATTAACATTTAATTCTCTTGCAAAAGTTCTAGTGGACATTCCTGCAATCAACATGCCAGTTGCACGCTCCCTAAAAACTTGTGGCATCGTGTTGTGTGACAAAACTGCACATTTTAGAGTAGCCTTATATTCTCCCCAGCACAAGGTGCACCTGTGTAATGATCATGCTGTTTAGTCAGATTCTTGATATGTCACACCTGCCAGGTGGATGGATTATCTTGGCAAAGGAGAAATACTCACTGACAGGGATGTAAACAAATTTGTACACACAATTTTATAGAAATAAGCTTTTTGTGCGTATGGAACATTTCTGTGATATTTCATTTCAACTCATGAAACACGGGACCAACACTTTACATGTCCCGTTTATACTTTTTTTTTTTTCAGTATAAATAGACTAATCTCCCCTTTATATGTTCCTTTCTTTCTTTCTCTCTTTCTTTCTTTTCTATATTTCTCCCTTCCTCTGCCAGGTACATCCGTACCATGTACCTGGGCATCCAGAGTCGTCGTCAGAAGGAGAACCAGAGGCGGTTCTACTGGACCATGATGTATGAGTACGCTGACGTCAACATGCTGCGTCTGCTGGAGACCTTCCTGGAGTCAGCGCCTCAGCTGGTCCTGCAGCTCTGTATCATGATCCAGAGGAACCGGGTCGAGACCCTGCAGTGTAAGAGACGAGCGGTTCCCCAGGGCTCTGTGTGGGGTTACGTAATATATTATTATATTATGATTCTATTTTTATTACATTATATTAAATGTGATCATGTT
Source organism: Salvelinus fontinalis (assembly GCF_029448725.1). Lineage (NCBI taxonomy): Eukaryota > Metazoa > Chordata > Actinopteri > Salmoniformes > Salmonidae > Salvelinus > Salvelinus fontinalis. The sequence continues at coordinate 485,007 of NW_026600298.1, read as the reverse complement.
ATATCCGGAGGAACCAGGCGGAGACGCTGCAGTTTTAGAGGGGTTCCCCATGGCTTCGTATTGGGACCGCTCCGGTTATGGTTTGACCTCTTCCACCGTTTTTGTTACAAAAAAAACTCTATAATAAGTCAATTCCTTGTTGATATTTGTACCAAACTGTCATCACAGTTTGTCTGAGTTTGTATATTTTAATTATGTGCTCTTGAAGTTTCAATTCTCAGTTTGACGCGAAACTTGGATTTCGATATTGACTTTTTTTGCAAACGTTTTTTTTTTTGTTGAAACATTTTCAATTAAAAGTGTTTTGTGTGTGTGTGAAAATAGTATGTTAATATTACAACAAATAAACACATGTTGGGTCTAATCTATGTGAAGGCAACTATATCACAGCAGTGTATTGTGCAGCTCAGTTGACAGAGCTGTAACGCTGGATCATTTTTCACATTGCAGGTGATATGAGGGCATCGACTGTACTGCCGATGTTCATGCTGATGTCTCGATCAACATGGACTGTCTTAGGGAAGCAGGACTGGTGTAGTAAACAAATAATGCTGAGACTGAGGATGTCCTAATATGGACACCGTAGTAGTGTGATTCAATCAACCGTAATATATCTGAATATCACACAATATTTAGAGCTTAAGTTTTATTCACTTTATCACTGCACTGTACATGGATAAGCACATTTAAATGGTATATTTTAATATTTAATTTAGTAGTTTATTTTAGCTAAAATTACGTGATTAATTTGATTGTCCGTTGGGTCAGGTTATATATTTATTTTAATGTGTCGAGATGAATTATTCATTATGAGTGGAAAACAGTTTGACTGTCCGGCAGACACTGATTCTTCGTGCTCCAGCTCTCTGCTCGGCTCCAAACATTCTTACTGGACTTACAGAACAACACCTGGCCTGTCACACAGAAATAGTCACCTTTTATTCTCTCTCTTTCTCTCCATCTTTTTCTATCTACCTTCTGGTGCTCTCTCTCTCTCTCTCTTTCCCTCTCTCTCACTCTCTCTCTCTCATTCCCTCTCTCTCTCTCTCTCTCTCTCTCTCTCTCTCTCTCTCTCTCTTTCCCTCTCTTTCCCTCTCTCTCTCTTTTTCTCTCGCTCTTTCTCTCTTTCCCTCTCTCTCTATTTCCCTCTCTTTCCCCCTCTCTCTCTTTCTCTCTCTCTCTCTCATTCCTTCTCTCTCTTTCTCTGTCTCTCTCTCCCCCTCTCTCTCTCCCCCTTTCTCTCTCTCTCTCTTTCTCTCTCTCTCTCTCTTTTTCTCTCTTTTTCTCCCACTCTCTCTCTTATCCTTCTCCTTTCTCTCTAGGTATGTCTGTGCTGGCCTCTCTCCTGTCCCTGTCCTGGGTGCTGGCCTCCTATCACAAGCTCTTGCGTGACTCCCGTGACGACAAGACGAGTCTGAGCTACCGTGGGGCCCTGGTACACCTGTTCTGGCGCCTCTTCACCATCTCTTCCCGGGTCCTCTCCTTCGCCCTGTTCGCCTCCGTGTTCCATCTCTACTTTGGCATATTTGTGGTGATGCACTGGTGCGCTATGGCCTTCTGGATAATCCACGGAGGCACCGACTTCTGCATGTCCAAGTGGGAGGAGATTCTGTTTAACATGGTGGTGGGTGTGGTCTATGTGTTCTGCTGGTTCAACGTGCGGGAGGGTCGGACACGCTACCGTATGGTCACCTACTACACCGTGGTGCTACTGGAGAACGCCGTGCTCACCGCTCTCTGGTACGCCTACCGCGACCCCGCTACCACCGACGCCTACGCCGGCTCCGCCCTCTGCGGCGTCTTCTTGTGCTTCGCCTCGGGCGTGGCCTGCATGGTGCTGTATTACGGGGTGTTGCACCCCATGGGCCCCGGTCTCCGGGTCCTGGCCTCCTCCTGCTGCGCTGAGCTGCTGTGGGGCCTCCCCTTGCCTCCCGAAGCCGAGCCCATGGCCCCCACCCCGGGCCCCCGAGCCTCTCAAGCCACCCCAACACGGGCCTTTGCGGGGGATTACAATGGGCAGGATGAGGAGGCTACGGATACCTGTCTACCTGTGTTCCAGGTGAGGTCCACAGAGCCGGTGGACGCGGCCGGGAGACCCATCCGGCCAGAGGGGCCCCTCATCAAGATAGATATGCCCAGAAAGCGTTACCCGGCCTGGGACGTACACTTTGTGGATCGACGGCTCCGCAGGACCATAAACGTGCTGCAGTACATCAGCCCCAACGCGGCAGGCATCAGGTATAGGGATGGGCCGCTCCTATATGAGCTACTGCAGTACGAGTCCTCTCTCTGAAGGAATACTCTCCTTCCTTCTCCCCCAACTCTCTAACTCTCTCTCTCTCTCTCTCTCCCTTTCTCTCGTTCTGTTCTTCCTGGATCATCTCCTCTTCTATATTTGGTGCTCTCTCTTTCACCTCCCAGTCATCCAGTCCCTCTACAGGAGCCTGTGTGTGTGTGTGTGTGTGTGTGTGTCTGTGTGTGTGTGTCTGTGTGTGTGTGTATGTTGTCAACTCTACCAAGAAGCTGTCAAGACTATACACATATAGTACAATCATACTTTATTTTTTGGGAAAAAAATAAAACAAACAGAGAAAAAAAATGGACTAATGTAATATGAAAGATGCATAGATTTTCAAAGTGAGATGTGTAACCCTCTTGGGAGGAGGAGGGGGGCGTTATCTGTCCGTCTATGTGTCTGTCTGAATGTGTATAGAAAGTACGACTGCGTAAACTATGATGTGTGTTCATATACTGCATTGGGTGATGATGAAGGGGATAATGATGATGATGATGATGATGATATTTGCAGTGGACATGTTGTTCCTGTCATGTGACTGGTGCAGTGATGGGAATGATGGAGGAGGGGTTGACACTGTGGCAGATCTTTGCACGCAAGACACCAGACTCTAACTGCCATATCTATACAGAATTGAATTCTTAAAATGGCTGCACGCAAACGACAGCACGTCAGCCGCAAATAAAGAAGCATCAATATCTACAGTTGAGAAGCACACAGGTATCAGATTACAAAGGAACACATAGGCACATTTAGACATTTAAAAAAAAATGTCTGCACAACATGTGACTATGCTATGAATGTTGATCACCTTCTCCCCCAGCCTTGAAAATGTGTTGTATCATGTCACACTCCTAAACACAGATCTTTGGATCAACTCTCCATCCCAATTTCAACTGTTTAAGGAGAAAATCAACCAAACTGACCTTGAATCAGAGTTTATTGGCACAAATTCCACCCATAGCGTAACAAACAGTGACCTCTGCTGGTAGCAGTGTGTAACCGCATGCTTGATGTGGTTTATTTTCTATGGATGGTTGACAATATATTCTGTTAAATCCCAGTTGAAATTTATACTGGGACACATGAGACAAGCATTAGTTTAGACACAACTCTTCTTTCCACTGACATGTATTTGACCAGTAAGAAAAACAAAGAACGTTTAAAGACGTTTCTCTATAGCAAAGCACAATGTTTAGAGGTGTTTCTCATAACGGTTGTAGGGTGAAATGAGTTTATCCGACATTCCAAAGAACTATATTTTGTTATTTAAACGAACAATTGAAATTCTGAATAGAGTCAAATACGTAGATAAATCCAATAAGTTTAGAGGTCAACGCGGTGGCTGTTGAAAAGCAACCATCACATAACGATGTACAGAACCGTGTGCTGCAAAGACTTTCACTGCTCCTCCAGCAATCCCTCCTGCTTCACTGTTCCTCCAGCAATCCCTCCTGCTTCACTGTTCCTCCAGCATTCCCTCCTGCTTCACTGTTCCTCCAGCATTCCCTCCTGCTTCACTGTTCCTCCAGCATTCCCAGCTGCTTCACTGTTCCTCCAGCATTCCCTGGTGCTTCACTGTTCCTCCAGCATTCCCTGGTGCTTCACTGTTCCTCCAGCATTCCCTCCTGCTTCACTGTTCCTCCAGCATTCCCAGCTGCTTCACTGTTCCTCCAGCATTCCCTGGTGCTTCACTGTTCCTCCAGCATTCCCAGCTGCTTCACTGTTCCTCCAGCATTCCCTGGTGCTTCACTGTTCCTCCTGAATCCCCTCCTGCTTCACTGTTCCTCCAGCAGTTCCCTCCTGCTTCACTGTTCCTCCAGCATTCCCTGCTAGAGACATAATGTCTGTGTTGTGTCCTCTAGTCTACTCCATACTCTTTCTCCCTCCTCCTCATCCTCTTTGTTTCTCCCTCCTCCTCATCCTCTTTGTTTCTCCCTCCTCGTCCTCTTTGTTTCTCCGTCCTCATCCTCTTTGTTTCTCCCTCCTCATCCTCTTTGTTTCTCCCTCCTCCTCATCATCTTTGTTTCTCCCTCCTCATCCTCTTTGTTTCTCCCTCCTCATCCTCTTTGTTTCTCCCTCCTCATCCTCTTTGTTTCTCCCTCCTCATCCTCTTTGTTTCTCCCTCCTCATCCTCTTTGTTTCTCCCTCCTCATCCTCTTTGTTTCTCCCTCCTCGTCCTCTTTGTTTCTCCCTCCTCGTCCTCTTTGTTTCTCCCTCCTCATCCTCTTTGTTTCTCCCTCCTCATCCTCTTTGTTTCTCCGTCCTCATCCTCTTTGTTTCTCCCTCCTCATCCTATTTGTTTCTCCCTCCTCATCCTCTTTGTTTCTCCCTCCTCATCCTCTTTGTTTCTCCCTCCTCCTCATCCTCTTTGTTTCTCCCTCCTCATCCTCTTTGTTTCTCCCTCCTCATCCTCTTTGTTTCTCCCTCCTCATCCTCTTTGTTTCTCCCTCCTCGTCCTCTTTGTTTCTCCCTCCTCGTCCTCTTTGTTTCTCCCTCCTCATCCTCTTTGTTTCTCCCTCCTCGTCCTCTTTGTTTCTCCCTCCTCGTCCTCTTTGTTTCTCCCTCCTCATCCTCTTTGTTTCTCCCTCCTCGTCCTCTTTGTTTCTCCCTCCTCGTCCTCTTTGTTTTTCCCTCCTCGTCCTCTTTGTTTCTCCCTCCTCATCCTCTTTGTTTCTCCCTCCTCGTCCTCTTTGTTTCTCCCTCCTCATCCTCTTTGTTTCTCCCTCCTCATCCTCTTTGTTTCTCCCTCCTCATCCTCTTTGTTTCTCCCTCCTCCTCATCCTCTTTGTTTTTCCCTCCTCATCCTCTTTGTTTCTCCCTCCTCCTCATCCTCTTTGTTTCTCCCTCCTCCTCATCCTCTTTGTTTCTCCCTCCTCCTCATCCTCTTTGTTTCTCCCTCCTCATCCTCTTTGTTTCTCCCTCCTCATCCTCTTTGTTTTTCCCTCCTCATCCTCTTTGTTTCTCCCTCCTCCTCATCCTCTTTGTTTCTCCCTCCTCCTCATCCTCTTTGTTTCTCCGTCCTCCTCATCCTCTTTGTTTTTCCCTCCTCATCCTCTTTGTTTCTCCCTCCTCCTCATCCTCTTTGTTTCTCTCTCCTCCTCATCCTCTTTGTTTCTCCCTCCTCCTCATCCTCTTTGTTTCTCCCTCCTCCTCATCCTCTTTGTTTATCCCTCCTCCTCATCCTCTTTGTTTTTCCCTCCTCATCCTCTTTGTTTCTCCCTCCTCATCCTCTTTGTTTCTCCCTCCTCATCCTCTTTGTTTCTCCCTCCTCATCCTCTTTGTTTCTCCCTCCTCATCCTCTTTGTTTTTTCCCTCCTCATCCTCTTTGTTTCTCCCTCCTCCTCATCCTCTTTGTTTCTCCCTCCTCCTCATCCTCTTTGTTTCTCCCTCCTCCTCATCCTCTTTGTTTCTCCCTCCTCCTCATCCTCTTTGTTTCTCCCTCCTCGTCCTCTTTGTTTCTCCCTCCTCATCCTCTTTGTTTCTCCCTCCTCATCCTCTTTGTTTTTCCCTCCTCCTCATCCTCTTTGTTTCTCCCTCCTCGTCCTCTTTGTTTCTCCCTCCTCCTCCTCTTTGTTTCTCCCTCCTCATCCTCTTTGTTTCTCCCTCCTCCTCATCTTCTTTGTTTCTCCCTCCTCCTCCTCTTTGTTTCTCCCTCCTCATCCTCTTTGTTTCTCCCTCCTCCTCATCTTCTTTGTTTCTCCCTCCTCCTCATCCTCTTTGTTTCTCCCTCCTCCTCATCCTCTTTGTTTCTCCCTCCTCCTCCTCCTCTTTGTTTTTCCCTCCTCGTCCTCTTTGTTTCTCCCTCCTCGTCCTCTTTGTTTCTCCCTCCTCATCCTCTTTGTTTCTCCGTCCTCGTCCTCTTTGTTTCTCCCTCCTCGTCCTCTTTGTTTCTCCCTCCTCGTCCTCTTTGTTTCTCCCTCCTCATCCTCTTTGTTTCTCTCTCCTCGTCCTCTTTGTTTCTCCCTCCTCGTCCTCTTTGTTTCTCCCTCCTCATCCTCTTTGTTTCTCCCTCCTCGTCCTCTTTGTTTCTCCCTCCTCGTCCTCTTTGTTTCTCCCTCCTCGTCCTCTTTGTTTCTCCCTCCTCGTCCTCTTTGTTTCTCCCTCCTCGTCCTCTTTGTTTCTCCCTCCTCGTCCTCTTTGTTTTTCCCTCCTCGTCCTCTTTGTTTCTCCCTCCTCGTCCTCTTTGTTTCTCCCTCCTCGTCCTCTTTGTTTCTCCCTCCTCGTCCTCTTTGTTTCTCCCTCCTCGTCCTCTTTGTTTCTCCCTCCTCGTCCTCTTTGTTTCTCCCTCCTCGTCCTCTTTGTTTCTCCCTCCTCATCCTCTTTGTTTCTCCGTCCTCGTCCTCTTTGTTTCTCCCTCCTCGTCCTCTTTGTTTCTCCCTCCTCGTCCTCTTTGTTTCTCCCTCCTCGTCCTCTTTGTTTCTCCCTCCTCATCCTCTTTGTTTCTCCCTCCTCATCCTCTTTGTTTCTCCCTCCTCATCCTCTTTGTTTCTCCCTCCTCGTCCTCTTTGTTTCTCCCTCCTCGTCCTCTTTGTTTCTCCCTCCTCGTCCTCTTTGTTTCTCCCTCCTCATCCTCTTTGTTTCTCCCTCCTCATCCTCTTTGTTTCTCCCTCCTCATCCTCTTTGTTTCTCCCTCCTCATCCTCTTTGTTTCTCCCTCCTCATCCTCTTTGTTTTTCCCTCCTCATCCTCTTTGTTTCTCCCTCCTCGTCCTCTTTGTTTCTCCCTCCTCATCCTCTTTGTTTCTCCCTCCTCATCCTCTTTGTTTCTCCCTCCTCCTCATCCTCTTTGTTTCTCCCTCCTCATCCTCTTTGTTTCTCCCTCCTCATCCTCTTTGTTTCTCCCTCCTCCTCATCCTCTTTGTTTCTCCCTCCTCATCCTCTTTGTTTCTCCCTCCTCATCCTCTTTGTTTCTCCCTCCTCGTCCTCTTTGTTTCTCCCTCCTCATCCTCTTTGTTTCTCCCTCCTCATCCTCTTTGTTTCTCCCTCCTCATCCTCTTTGTTTCTCCCTCCTCATCCTCTTTGTTTTTCCCTCCTCATCCTCTTTGTTTCTCCCTCCTCGTCCTCTTTGTTTCTCCCTCCTCATCCTCTTTGTTTCTCCCTCCTCGTCCTCTTTGTTTCTCCCTCCTCGTCCTCTTTGTTTCTCCGTCCTCATCCTCTTTGTTTCTCCCTCCTCATCCTCTTTGTTTCTCCGTCCTCATCCTCTTTGTTTCTCCCTCCTCCTCATCCTCTTTGTTTCTCCCTCCTCATCCTCTTTGTTTCTCCCTCCTTCTCATCCACCTGCATGTCTTTCTTTCCCCTCCTGGCATCAACTTTACCACGAGGTCTTCGGTTGAACAATAAGCTCATCGGGTGCAAATACTTGTTGCAGGTTCTTAGAATAGAAACCTTGACCAGCATGTGTTGATATGTCATATTGTATAATACTTCAGTTTTATTGTTGTGCCATGTTCTTTTCTACTGTTCAAATGATGATGGTGGTGGTGATGATGATGATGATGGTGGTGATGATGATGATGAGTGTACCTGTATTTGCGTTTTTTTTTTTTTACACAACATGTTGCATTTTAAAAGGTATACTGGTCTTCGCAGTGTGCTCTGAAAGAGAATACTGTACGGCACAGGAGGTTAGTGGCACCTTAATTAGGAGAGGACGGCTCGTGGTAACGGCAGAAGTGGATTTAGTGGAATGGCATTAAACACATTGTTCCAGGTGTTCGACGGTATTCCATTTGCTTCGTTCCTGCCGTTATTATGAGAAGTCCTCCCCTGAGCAGCCTCCACTGCTGTTAAGTACAGGTCAACTGTGCTGGCTACTGCTAGGGCAGTTCAAGACAAAGCCAAGGCATATAGAGCAGTACTGTCTTCTCCAGCCCCTATGCCCTAGTCCCTATGCCCTAGCCCCTATGCCCTAGCCCCTATGCCCTAGCCCCTATGCCCTAGCCCCTAGCCCCTTGACCTCCAGATCTAGACAATACACACAGATGTGCCATGTTTCCTCCTGAGTCTAGAGGGGCTAGCTACTCCTGAGTCTAGAGGGGCTAGCTACTCCTGAGTCTACAGGGGCTAGCTACTCCTGAGTCTAGAGGGGCTAGCTACTCCTGAGTCTAGAGGGGCTAGCTACTCCTGAGTCTACAGGGGCTAGCTACTCCTGAGTGTACAGGTTCTAGCTACTCCTGAGTGTACTGGGGCTAGCTACTCCTGAGTCTAGAGGGGCTAGCTACTCCTGAGTCTACAGGGACTGGTCTTCTATAGGAGGTCTTCTATGGTCTTCTATAGGAGATCTTCTATGGTCTTCTTTAGGAGGTCAACAGTCATTTCCAGAGAGGGCTGGGTGCACAAAACCAACCAATGGGAAAAGGTGAATGAATGCATTTCATATGCCAGTTTGTCCATTTACTTAACCAGTTTTCTGGATATAATGTGTGTTAAGACATTGTGTTTCAGTGTGGCATGATAATAGTTTTAAGTAAGCATTAGTACTGTACTGACTTAGACATGGGGAGGGATACCTACCTGGGAGAACTGCACTGCATGGTGAAGGTCTGGGTTCTCTCTGACCCCTCAGAGGTCAGGGGTCAGGGGTAAGGTGGTTAGAGAGAGAGAGAGAGACTGACGGGCGAGAGGGTCTTGCCAGGGGTGGAAAACAACACGAGGACAGACTGTGTGACAGGGAAAGGTGTCTGTGTCACAGTCACACAGCCCTGTTGTCTTGCCAACCGTTTGGCTCCATCCCTGGTTGCTGCTCTGCCCTCTCACCCATCCCATGGTGCCGTTCCCATGACAACTTTCAATTCCTGTTCCTGGGTGCAGAACAGAGGGGTTGCCATGCCAACCTTCACTTCCTGGTTACTAGGGGGGGGGGGGGGGGGGGGGGGGCTGAATGACTGGAGATACTGAAGTGAGGACATGCAATGCGGTGCACCGCCATGACGAGGTGCTAAAACCTCTGGGTGTAGGCTATAAGACTACAAGCATTTAGTCTAGCGATGTTTAGCCCATCAAGGTGGTTAGGGCTGAGAGTACTTCTATTCATCATCCTGTTGTGTGGGCTAAGACTGGAAGCATTCAGCCCTGAATACTGGGAGTGACTGGGTCACTTCCAGTGGGAACGTCAGACTCAATAATTATCTGTGGAATAGTCCTTCCTGTCAGTATGCAACCTCTTCTTTTATGTTTTCTGACACAGTCAGTGATCCTTTTCGTTTTTTTTGTTTTGTCTGAATAAATCAAACGAACAATAAAATACCACAGTAAAAAACACAAATAAATAAACAGGCCAAACCAGGGATTGGTTCCTCAGGACCAATAGGATCATGGCCACTGAACTAGCTGACTCAGGGGCCTCTCGACGCAGTCATGGGCTATAAAGTGCCCTACTTTTGACCAGGCCCCATAGGGCTCTAGTCAAATGGGTCAAAAGTAGGGCACTACGTAGGGAATAGGGTGCCATTTGAGAGGCAGCCACGGGCATGTCCTCACGGGTCTCCGTCCATCCTCAGACGGCAATGCATTCTGGTGCACTGTTGTGTTCTGGGATACCGCCAAATGTTTCTGTTTGATTTCATTTTCCCTCACGTGTGTGAGGTTACCGTGTGTGTTCTACAGTGATTCGGTGCCCAGGTGTGTTTTGTGTGAGTTGGCTGCCTGGTAGGCATTGATTCTATGGTGCATCATTACCCTCTAAAAAAAACATAGACACTCGCCCTTTACATATAGATAAGGTATATATTGATGTATATTGAGGTATATATTGAGGTATATATTGATGTATATATTGAGGTATATATTGAGGTATATTGATGTATATATTGATGTATATATTGATGTATATATTGAGGTATATATTGAGGTATATATTGAGGTATATATTCATGTATATTGAGGTATGTATGAGGAATATATTGAGGTATATATTGAGGTATATATTGATGTATATTGAGGTATATATGAGATATATATTGATGTATATATTGATGTATATTGAGGTATATATTGAGGTATATATTGATGCATACATTTAGGAATATACTGTAGGGATATACTGAGGTATGTATTGAGGTGTATACTGAGATATATATTGAGGTATATATTGAGGTATATATTGAGGTATATATTGAGGTATATACTGAGGTATACATTGAAGTATATTTTGGAATACGTGATATGTTATCTTTAGGTATATTATATAAACTGGGGATATACATCAAAGTCAGGTGCAGATAGCAGATACACTGTGATTCCCTCCATACGTCATTATCTTAACCTTGTCGCAACGCTAGATGGCTTGGCTGTGGTTCTCTTCATTCTATGGTACCTCGTTCCCTTCACACCAAAACCAGTATATTTGAATCCTTCATTTAACTCATTCAGCTCTCCAGATAAATATTCTAATGGCGTAGGAGTTTATCTCAGTAGAACACGGTCGTGTATACACAGCACAAAAAAAATGGGTCACTGCTAACGTCAACCCGAGCGAAAGAGAAACCCTCCGCCCCACAGTCACTACACACACACATAGGGTGACAGAGCCCCACAGTCACTACACACACATAGGGTGACAGAGCCCCACAGTCACTACACACACATAGGGTGACAGAGCTCCACCTCCGCCCCACAGTCACTACACACACATAGAGTGACAGAGCCCCACAGTCACTACACACACATAGGGTGACAGAGCTCCACAGTCACTACACACACATAGGGTGACAGAGCTCCACAGTCACTACACACACATAGGGTGACAGAGCCCCACAGTCACTACACACACACATACGGTGACAGAGCTCCACAGTCACTACACACACATAGGGTGACAGAGCCCCACAGCCACTACACACACATAGGGTGACAGAGCTCCACCTCCACCCCACAGTCACTACACACACATAGAGTGACAGAGCCCCACAGTCACTACACACACATAGGGTGACAGAGCTCCACAGTCACTACACACACATAGGGTGACAGAGCTCCACCTCCACCCCACAGTCACTACACACACATAGGGTGACAGAGCTCCACCTCCACCCCACAGTCACTACACACACATAGGGTGACAGAGCCCCACAGTCACTACACACACATAGGGTGACAGAGCTCCACCTCCACCCCACAGTCACTACACACACATAGGGTGACAGAGCTCCACCTCCACCCCACAGTCACTACACACACATAGGGTGACAGAGCTCCACAGTCAATACACACACATAGGGTGACAGAGCTCCACAGTCACTACACACACATAGGGTGACAGAGCTCCACCTCCACCCCACAGTCACTACACACACATAGGGTGACAGAGCTCCACAGTCAATACACACACATAGGGTGACAGAGCTCCACAGTCACTACACACACATAGGGTGACAGAGAAGGACGAGACAGCAGCGGTCGGTTGGATAAACTTCTCCTTGTTGTAGTGCCTTCTTCCTCCGGATGCTTTTGTCCAAACCACGGCAGCCAGCTCCACTAACAACAACCTCTACACCAGGTGCCAGTGTCTTGCTCTACCTGCGTATCATGTGCCAGTACAATAACCAAGGGTGCATCACAAATTACTTCCTTTTTCCATACGTAGTGAAGTACTTTGACCAGGGTCCAGCCACTAACACGTTATATATGGAATAGGGAGGCGTTAGGGGAGGCGTTAGGGGAGGCGTTAGGGGAGGCGTTAGGGGAGGCGTTAGGGGAGGCGTTAGGGGAGGCGTTAGGGGAGGCGTTAGGGGAGGCGTTAGGGGAGGCGTTAGGGGAGGCGTTAATGGAGGCGTTAGGGGAGGCGTTAGGGGAGGCGTTAGGGGAGGCGTTAGGGGAGGCGTTAGGGGAGGCGTTAGGGGAGGCGTTAGGGGAGGCGTTAGGGGAGGCGTTAGGGGAGGCGTTAATGGAGGCGTTAGGGGAGGCGTTAGGGGAGGCGTTAGGGGAGGCGTTAGGGGCATATGCAGACACACAAAACAACCAATGTGACGTAGGCCAATAACAACAGAAAGAGGACGGCTGCTATTAAATAATAATAATTCATTATTATAATTATAATATGAATAACGGGGTTACTTGTACCCATGAAGCTGATTCCATATCAGAACCAGAGATTGGGTACTTTGTCTGTGAAACTCAATCTCTCGTTCTGAGGAGGACAGACGACAGAGAAATTCAAAAGCAAGGCAATATGGGAACATCAGCTGTACCTGAGTCTGGGCTGTACCTGAGCCTGGGCTGTACCTGAGCCTGGGCTGTACCTGAGCCTGGGCTGTACCTGAGCCTGGGCTGTACCTGAGCCTGGGCTGTACCTGAGCCTGGGCTGTACCTCAGACAGGGTTGTGTGGGTTGGTTCACCCTTCTTCTTTGTTTGAAGCAAACTGGATTTTAAAAAAAACTCCTAGTTAATTCAGCCAGCCAACCGGTTGGTTGGTTTGGAATCTGATCAAGAGAGAATAGAACTGCATCCCAAATGGCACCCTATAGTAGTGCACTATGCAGGGAATAGGGTGGCATTTGGGACCCGTCTAGGCGTGTTGGACAGGAAGCTGGACAGATGACAGCACAGGACACGTCTAGGCGTGTTGGACAGGAAGCTGGACAGATGACAGCACAGGACCCGTCTAGGCGTGTTGGACAGGAAGCTGGAGAGATGACAGCACAGGACACGTCTAGGCGTGTTGGACAGGAAGCTGGACAAATGACAGCACATGACACATCCAGGTGTTGGACAGGAAGCTGGACAGATTACATCACAGGACACGTCTAGGCGTGTTGGACAGGAAGCTGGACAGATGACAGCACAGCAACTTTGGAGCTGGTGCCTTCTCCTTCTGTCTTGCAAGATGAATGATTTGTTGTGCCAACATGTCATATTTTTCTTGTCTGTCGTTAGTCTTGTGATCAAAATGTCTAGCCAAATAGAAAAATGCCTGCAAAAAAAAGAGACATGCGGAAAGACAGTAAATGTTGACAAAGTGTTTCATGATTGGGTTGAATAGTAACACATATCTCCACCATTGTACGATGACATCATAAGAGATTCCAAAACAGCTGTGTGAAAAGGTGTAAACGCAGAATCACTCTCTCCCCACCTAATTCCCATGTTTTTTCACAGCATGCCTGGAGTTCATCGTGAGGTGGCCCGAAAAGATATACAGCATGTTAGGGCTGTCTCTCTCTCTCTCTCTCTCTCTCTCTCTCTCTCTCTCTCTCTCTCTTCTGTACAATGTCCTACTGTCTCTCTCTCTCTCTCTCTCTCTTCTGTACAATGTCCTACTGTCTCTCTCTCTCCTCTGTACAATGTCCTACTGTCTCTCTCTCTCTCTCTTCTGTACAATGTCCTACTGTCTCTCTCTCTCTCTCTTCTGTACAATGTCCTACTGTCTCTCTCTCTCCTCTGTACAATGTCCTACTGTCTCTCTCTCTCTCTTCTGTACAATGTCCTACTGTCTCTCTCTCTCTCTCTCTTCTGTACAATGTCCTACTGTCTCTCTCTCTCCTCTGTACAATGTCCTACTGTCTCTCTCTCTCTCTCTTCTGTACAATGCCCTACTGTCTCTCTCTCTCCTCTGTACAATGTCCTACTTTCTCTCTCTCTTCTGTACAATGTCCTACTGTCTCTCTCTCTCTCTTCTGTACAATGTCCTACTGTCTCTCTCTCTCCTCTGTACAATGTCCTACTGTCTCTCTCTCTCTTCTGTACAATGTCCTACTGTCTCTCTCTCTCTCCTGTACAATGTCCTACTGTCTCTCTCTCTTCTGTACAATGTCCTACTGTCTCTCTCTCTTCTGTACAATGTCCTACTGTCTCTCTCTCTCTTCTGTACAATGTCCTACTGTCTCTCTCTCTCCTCTGTACAATGTCCTACTGTCTCTCTCTCTCCTCTGTACAATGTCCTACTGTCTCTCTCTCTCTCTCTCTCTTCTGTACAATGTCCTACTGTCTCTCTCTCTTCTGTACAATGTCCTACTGTCTCTCTCTCTCTCTCTCTCTCTTCTGTACAATGTCCTACTGTCTCTCTCTCTCCTCTGTACAATGTCCTACTTTCTCTCTCTCTTCTGTACAATGTCCTACTGTCTCTCTCTCTCCTCTGTACAATGTCCTACTGTCTCTCTCTCTCTCTCTCTCTCTCTTCTGTACAATGTCCTACTGTCTCTCTCTCTCTTCTGTACAATGTCCTACTGTCTCTCTCTCTCTCTTCTGTACAATGTCCTACTGTCTCTCTCTCTCCTCTGTACAATGTCCTACTGTCTCTCTCTCTCTTCTGTACAATGTCCTACTGTCTCTCTCTCTTCTGTACAATGTCCTACTGTCTCTCTCTCTCCTCTGTACAATGTCCTACTGTCTCTCTCTCTCTCTCTCTCTCTCTCTTCTGTACAATGTCCTACTGTCTCTCTCTCTTCTGTACAATGTCCCACTGTCTCTCTCTCTCTCTCTCTTCTGTACAATGTCCTACTGTCTCTCTCTCTTCTGTACAATGTCCTACTGTCTCTCTCTCTCTTCTGTACAATGTCCTACTGTCTCTCTCTCTCTCTTCTGTACAATGTCCTACTGTCTCTCTCTCCTCTGTACAATGTCCTACTGTCTCTCTCTCTCTTCTGTACAATGTCCTACTGTCTCTCTCTCTTCTGTACAATGTCCTACTGTCTCTCTCTCTTCTGTACAATGTCCTACTGTCTCTCTCTCTTCTGTACAATGTCCTACTGTCTCTCTCTTCTGTACAATGTCCTACTGTCTCTCTCTCTCTTCTGTACAATGTCCTACTGTCTCTCTCTCTCTTCTGTACAATGTCCTACTGTCTCTCTCTCTCCTCTGTACAATGTCCTACTGTCTCTCTCTCTCCTCTGTACAATGTCCTACTGTCTCTCTCTCTCTTCTGTACAATGTCCTACTGTCTCTCTCTCTTCTCTGTACAATCTCCTACTGTCTCTCTCTCTTCTGTACAATGTCCTACTGTCTCTCTCTCTTCTGTACAATGTCCTACTGTCTCTCTCTCTTCTGTACAATGTCCTACTGGCTCTCTCTCTTCTGTACAATGTCCTACTGTCTCTCTCTCTTCTGTACAATGTCCTACTGTCTCTCTCTCTTCTGTACAATGTCCTACTGTCTCTCTCTTCTGTACAATGTCCTACTGTCTCTCTCTCTCTTCTGTACAATGTCCTACTGTCTCTCTCTCTTCTGTACAATGTCCTACTGTCTCTCTCTCTTATGTACAATGTCCTACTGTCTCTCTCTTCTGTACAATGTCCTACTGTCTCTCTCTCTCTTCTGTACAATGTCCTACTGTCTCTCTCTCTTCTGTACAATGTCCTACTGTCTCTCTCTCTTCTGTACAATGTCCTACTGTCTCTCTCTCTTCTGTACAATGTCCTACTGTCTCTCTTTTTCTGAATTCTTAGAATGCATTGATGCATAGCAGGCCGCTGCAGTATTTGGTTCGGTTCTTTGTATCATGGCCTTTAATAGTTCTGATTTAAAGCCAAAATGCTTGGATGACAACAGAAAAGGTGCATTTTAGTTTGTTCATTAATGAATGAATCTGGTGCTGACCACTGATCCTAAGGTGCTACCACCTCTCTGCCCCCCCCCCCCCTCGCCCGTGGGGTGCTACCACCTCTCTGCCCCCCCCCCCCCCTCGCCCGTGGGGTGCTACTACCACAGAGACTACTGAGTCTCTCTCTGCCCCCCCCACCCCCCCCCCCTCGCGAGTGTGGTGCTACTACCACAGGGACTACTGAGTCTCTCTCTGCCCCCCCCCCCCCACCCCCCCCCCCCTCGCGAGTGTGGTGCTACTACCACAGGGACTGCTGAGTCTCTCGCTGCCCCCCCCCCCCCCCCCTCGCCTGTGGGGTGCTACTACCACAGGGACTGCTGAGTCTCTCGCTGCCCCCCCCCCCCCCCCCTCGCCCGTGGGGTGCTACCACCACAGAGACTGCTGAGTCTCTCTCTGACCCCCCCCCCCCCTCGCCCGTGGGGCTCTCTCTCTCTCATTCGATCAGAGCATGGCCTTGCCATCTGAGGGACCTGCCTGCCTGCCTGCCTCTCAACAAAAAAAAACATTTGCAGACACTCAATGCTCGGGGGGAGAGCAAGCAGGCACCTCAACCCCTCACAGTTTACAGCGAAACACAACTCTTAAAAAAAAACAATACAGGTGCCACCACCACTTTAGGATTCTCAATGAATCTGCACCAAAAAATACTGCAACAACAGCTGTCCTTTGTTAACGTAATGTTTTATTATCATAATGTTTTAAGCTTTTCATTTCAATTGTAAATGAGTCAATCTGCACTAGGATTATTTTTTTTAAATTTTTTTTTGTTTCAAGAGGATAAAATAAACAAACAAATTAAAGAAAATTCAGTAGTTTGGCCCACACCCAGGCCAAAGGTGTAAAGCTATTCTGATCAAAGGAATGTGGATATAGAACGGGATCGCTGTGTTGTATTACTCCTGTCATCTCTGTGTCCTAAACCTGTACGTATATATTTCTGTTGTTACTGTAGAATTGGCTGTAATATTTTGTTAAAAAGATGGATTTTAATATTCCAATCAAGGCAACTATGGTTATCAATTAAGGTATGAATTGCTGCTGATTTGATTAAAATTGTTATTGATGCTGTTTGGGAATATTGGTTGGTTAAATATTCATTACATTTGTTTTTTAGATTGTGTTAGATTGTTAATGTATTTCCCAGTTCTATTAGGAAACTCATACGTAGTTTGTCTGGGGTTATTCATAAAGGTTGGCACAACGTCAGTTAGCCGCAGCATTTTTATGAAAATGAAATACTCAAACAACTGCTGAGACAAAGAATGATTTATTACACATAAAAAAAATGTTTAAGTAAATAGTTTCCTGGAATCGCCGTTCTTCTTTAAAATAAAACAGAAACTGAACGTCCTTTAAGGTCATATTATTGTTTGGAAATAATACAAATATTCTGAAACACATGGTGCTAAAGTTCTATTGGTGTGTTCTGGGTTTTAGATGAAAAAATTAAAAAAAAAAATATTATATTCATTTATTTTATTTATTAATAAATATTATGCCCGAGAAATGTCATGTCAAAAGCCTTACTGTAGATTGCTATGTCAGACTGTTCATCATCCCAGAAGAGAAAATAAATATAGTCTTTAAAAGTGAAAACAAATATAAACGAGATGATATTGTATACTGTATTCACCTTTTGACAGATCAAACATGTATATGTACTGATGTGTGTGGTGTATGATATAAAACAGTAATGATAGTTTTTCCCTGTTTATTAAAGAGTTATTACTAAATTACTCTCACTAACACTTATTATGGAGTGGCTGAGGTTCCCGCATTTTCTGGAACCCAAATTTTTGAACGCTATTGACATGGAGATTTATGTGCATGTGTAGGATCCGCTTCCCCTCCTCCAAGTCCTATCAGCTGCTTCGCAATGCTCACTCACTCCGTGGCTGACCACTGACAAACGTAGGTCTTTGTCTGTTGTAAATGTAATACTTTGCAACTGTATGTACGACACGACAGGCAGTCTAGCGATTTTATGTTCTTTTTTTTCAGGGAGTTAGCCTACATGCAGTTATTTAATGCCTAAACTTAACCCTAACCTTTAAAAAAGTCAGAGTTAATGCTGTAACTTAACCCTAACCTTTAAAAAAGTCTGAGTTAATGCTGTAACTTAACCCTAAACACTTTGAAATTTGACATTTGCAACAACTTCGAAACTTGGATGTCATGAACGTCTAAATCTGACATTAGACTGTGAGAGCTAGTTGGGATACACACACACACACACACACACACACACACACACACACACACACACACACACACACACACACACACACACACACACACACACACACACACACACACACACACACACACAGACCGAGATAGAGATTGAGAGGCATCCAAAGAAAACAACTGATATCTCTCGCTTAAATTGACAGATGTTTTGTTTTATGCTAATTAGACTTCCGTGGGGGCATCGACGTCGACTTTAAGTTATATGAATGCAGCATATCAAACAAGCAAGACAGACAGGCAGTCAAGAGCTATTTTACGAGCAAAAAAAACCCCCATCTATTAGGAGGCAGCGTTTTTTGGGCTGAGTAACTATAAAGAAACATCATCACGCTGTTCACGTCAGAGTCCCGTGACACTCGTGGGTCAAACCGTTCAGATGTTTTCATGAGAATATCGATTTTTCGAGATGTCTCCTGGTCTGACGAACATGTAGCTCTGCCACCTCACCGCCGCAGCCCATGAAACTGATATCCCATACAGCCACTGACGAAATGTAACATTAAGCAGAAGCAGCAGCTGCCAAGCTTTACATCAAACAAGGGGCCTGTCAAGCCAAATAGTGCCCCCCCCCCCCCCCCGCCCCCCCATACACACACTTTGGGGGTACCTTGTTAAACATTACAACATGATATCCATGTACACGTTTCTGAAATAGCAAAAAACATGTCATCTACTTGACACATTGAAGTTACTTACCTTACAGATCATGAAGCTAATTTCAACTCCATTCATTCGCAAATCCGTTTGATTCGTACACTGGCTTGTCTGGCTGGCATGTTTCTATTTTAATACATTAAAAATTAAATAAATAATAAATAAATTATAATACATTTTTATCTTCCAGTAGTTCTCTATTATGCTTTTAAAATGATATATTTCTTCAAATTTAACAAGGCAAGTCAGAACAAATTCTTGTTTTCAATGACAGCCTACCCCGGCCAAACCCGGACGACGCTGGCCCAATCGCACGCCGCCCAATCACAACCAGATGTGATACAGCCTGGATTCAAACCAGGGACTGTAATGACACCTCTTGCCACTGAGATGCAGTGCCTTAGACTGCTGTGCCACTTGGGAGATGTATCTCACATAGGGAATTAGTACACCCTTGTGGTTGAATATATTCGGTTGAAGTCGGATGTTTACATACACTTAGGTTGGAATCAGATTTATAATGAAATAATATGCCCTGGAAAATATTCTCATACTTGCCAGTGTAACCTACAACATTACCCTGGTTTAATCAATGCTAAAAATAGTTTAATATGCTGCTTCAATGCTAAAAATAGTTTAATATGCTGCTTCAATGCTAAAAATAGTCTAATATGCTGCTTCAATGCTAAAAATAGAATGTCATAGTTTTTTGTCACAGAGAAAAAAAGCACATGGCTACAGTTGAAGTTTACATACACTTAGGTTGGAATCATTAAAACTCATTTCTCAAACACTCCACAAATTTCTTGTTAACAAATTATAGTTTTGACAAGTCGGTTAGGACATCTACTTTGTGCATGACACAAGTCATTTTTCCAACAATTTTTTACAGATTATTTCAGTTAAAATTCACTGTATCACAATTCCAGTGGGTCAGAAGTTTCCATACACTAAGTTGACTGTGCCTTTAAACAGCTTGGAAAATTCCAGAAAAGTATGTAATGGCTTTAGAAGCTTCTGATAGGCTAATAGACATAATTTGAGTCAATTGGAGGTGTACCTGTGGATGTATTTCAAGGCCTACCTTCAAACTCAGCGCCTCTTTGCTTGACATCATGGAAAAATCAAAAGAAATCAGCCAAGACTTCAGAATAAAAATTGTAGACCTCCACAAGTCTGGTTCATCCTTGGGAGCAATTTCCAAACGCCTGAAGGTACCACATTCATCAGTACAAACAATAGTACGCAAGTATAAACACCATGGGACCAGGCAGCCATCATACTGCTCAGGAAGGAGACGCGTTCTGTCTCTTAGAGATGAACGTACTTTGGTGCGAAAAGTGCAAATCAATCCCAGAACAACAGCAAAGGACCTTGTGAAGATGCTGGATGAAACGGGTACAAAAGTATCTACATATATCCACAGTAAAATGAGTCCTAAATTGACATAACCTGAAAGGCCGCTCAGCAAGGACGAAGCCACTGCTCCAAAACCACATAAAAAGGCCAGACTACAGTTTGCAACTGCACATGGGGACAAAGATCGTACTTTCAGGTGGCTCTGGGTGTTGGGTAGAACCCCTAGGTCCTGGAGAACAGGTAATGGAGGACATCAGGTGGGTCTGGGTGTTTGGCAGAACCCCCAGGTCCTGGAGAACAGGTGATGGAGGACATCAGGTGGGTCCAGGTCTGGGTGTTGGGTAGAACCCCTAGGTTCTGGAGAACAGGTAATGGAGGACATCAGGTGGGTCTGGGTGTTGGGTAGAACCCCTAGGTCCTGGAGAACAGGTAATGGAGGACATCAGGTGGGTCTGGGTGTTGGGCAGAACCCCTAGGTCCTGGAGAACAGGTAATGGAGGACATCAGGTGGGTCTGGGTGTTGGGTAGAAACCCCTAGGTCCTGGAGAACATCAGGTGGGTCCAGGTCTGGGTGTTGGGTAGAACCCCTAGGTCCTGGAGAACATCAGGTGGGTCCAGGTCTGGGTGTTGGGTAGAACCCCTAGGTCCTGGAGAACAGGTAATGGAGGACATCAGGTGGGTCTGGGTGTTGGGCAGAACCCCTAGGTCCTGGAGAACAGGTAATGGAGGACATCAGGTGGGCCTGGGTGTTGGGCAGAACCCCTAGGTCCTGGAGAACAGGTAATGGAGGACATCAGGTGGGTCCACATCTCAGTGTTGGGCAGAACCTCCTAGGTAATGGAGGACATCAGGTGGGTCTGGGTGTTGGGCAGAACCCCTAGGTCCTGGAGAACAGGTAATGGAGGACATCAGGTGGGTCTGGTTGTTGGGCAGAACCCCTAGGTCCTGGAGAACAGGTAATGGAGGACATCAGGTGGGCCTGGGTGTTGGGCAGAACCCCTAGGTCCTGGAGAACAGGTAATGGAGGACATCAGGTGGGTCCAGGTCTGGGTGTTGGGTAGAACCCCTAGGTCCTGGAGAACAGGTAATGGAGGACATCAGGTGGGTCCAGGTCTGGGTGTTGGGTAGAACCCCTAGGTCCTGGAGAACAGGTAATGGAGGACATCAGGTGGGTCTGGGTGTTGGGTAGAACCCCTAGGTCCTGGAGAACAGGTAATGGAGGACATCAGGTGGGTCTGGGTGTTGGGCAGAACCCCTAGGTCCTGGAGAACAGGTAATGGAGGACATCAGGTGGGTCTGGGTGTTGGGCAGAACCCCTAGGTCCTGGAGAACAGGTAATGGAGGACATCAGGTGGGTCTGGGTGTTGGGTAGAACCCCTAGGTCCTGGAGAACAGGTAATGGAGGACATCAGGTGGGTCTGGGTGTTGGGTAGAACCCCTAGGTCCTGGAGAACATCAGGTGGGTCCAGGTCTGGGTGTTGGGTAGAACCCCTAGGTCCTGGAGAACAGGTAATGGAGGACATCAGGTGGGTCTGGGTGTTGGGCAGAACCCCTAGGTCCTGGAGAACAGGTAATGGAGAACATCAGGTGGGTCTGGGTGTTGGGTAGAATCCCTAGGTCCTGGAGAACAGGTAATGGAGGACATCAGGTGGGTCCAGGTCTGGGTGTTGGGTAGAACCCCTAGGTCCTGGAGAACAGGTAATGGAGGACATCAGGTGGGTCTGGGTGTTGGGTAGAACCCCTAGGTCCTGGAGAACAGGTAATGGAGGACATCAGGTGGGTCTGGGTGTTGGGCAGAACCCCTAGGTCCTGGAGAACAGGTAATGGAGGACATCAGGTGGGTCTGGGTGTTGGGTAGAACCCCTAGGTCCTGGAGAACAGGTAATGGAGGACATCAGGTGGGTCTGGGTGTTGGGTAGAACCCCTAGGTCCTGGAGAACAGGTAATGGAGGACATCAGGTGGGTCTGGGTGTTGGGTAGAACCCCTAGGTCCTGGAGAACATCAGGTGGGTCCAGGTCTGGGTGTTGGGTAGAACCCCTAGGTCCTGGAGAACAGGTAATGGAGGACATCAGGTGGGTCTGGGTGTTGGGCAGAACCCCTAGGTCCTGGAGAACAGGTAATGGAGAACATCAGGTGGGTCTGGGTGTTGGGTAGAATCCCTAGGTCCTGGAGAACAGGTAATGGAGGACATCAGGTGGGTCTGGGTGTTGGGTAGAACCCCTAGGTCCTGGAGAACAGGTAATGGAGGACATCAGGTGGGTCTGGGTGTTGGGTAGAACCCCTAGGTCCTGGAGAACATCAGGTGGGTCCAGGTCTGGGTGTTGGGTAGAACCCCTAGGTCCTGGAGAACAGGTAATGGAGGACATCAGGTGGGTCTGGGTGTTGGGCAGAACCCCTAGGTCCTGGAGAACAGGTAATGGAGAACATCAGGTGGGTCTGGGTGTTGGGTAGAAACCCCTAGGTCCTGGAGAACAGGTAATGGAGGACATCAGGTGGGTCTGGGTGTTTGGCAGAACCCCTAGGTCCTGGAGAACATCAGGTGGGTCTGGGTGTTGGGTAGAAACCCCTAGGTCCTGGAGAACAGGTAATGGAGGACATCAGGTGGGTCTGGGTGTTGGGTAGAACCCCTAGGTCCTGGAGAACAGGTAATGGAGGACATCAGGTGGGTCTGGGTCTGGGTGTTGGGCAGAACCCCTAGGTCCTGGAGAACAGGTAATGGAGGACATCAGGTGGGTCTGGGTGTTGGGCAGAACCCCTAGGTCCTGGAGAACAGGTAATGGAGGACATCAGGTGGGTCTGGGTCTGGGTGTTGGGCAGAACCCCTAGGTCCTGGAAGAACAGGTAATGGAAGACATCAGGTGGGTCTGGGTTGTTGGGTAGAAACCCCTAGGTCCTGGAGAACAGGAGTTAAAGGTGAACAGGGTAGGAGACAGAGACGTAAACAAGCAAACACACACGTTACACTGTACTGTGAGAAAATGTGATGGATTAGTGCAGTGTTTGTCACGTTCGTCGTTAAAGGATGACCAAGGTGCAGCGTGGTTAGCGTACATTTTCGTTTATTTGAATAAATGTCGCCAACAAAACGACCGTGAAGCTAACAAGGGCTATAGTACCCCAAACAAAGACAACTACCCACACTGAAAGGAGAGAAAAATGGATACCTAAGTATGATTCCCAATCAGAGACAACGATCGACAGCTGTCCCTGATTGAGAACCACACCCGGCCAAAACATAGAAATAAAGAAACATAGAAAACAAAGCATAGAATACCCACCCCAAATCACACCCTGACCAAACCAAAATAGAATCATAAAAAGACTCTCTAAGGTCAGGGCGTGACAGTGTTATAAATGGGACATAGTTACTTTTCAACAGTTTCGGAAGCTATAGCCTCACCTCAAGCTGGTTCCCCTCAGACTGATCCAAACTCACTGGTTCTGGTGGATGGGATACCTCCTGGGTCAGTCAATGGTCCTAAAGATCATTTGGAGAGGTATATTTTTATAAGCTCAGCATAATAACCATTTCTTGTTTTCTCAAATGTCAACCAAAGCTTCACTTACTTTGTCTATCGGGCTTCACCCAAGTGTTGGGCGTCAGAGCTTTCGGTGGTCAACCGTTCCAACCGCTACAACTGGAGGTTGTTCTCCCACCATTCCTTGTACCAATCGAGAGGCTTTCCCGTGGCAGTCTTGAGGTTCTGGTTGAATCGTTCATCCAAACCTGGAGGAGGGGGTAGGAAAGGGATATTTATTGACAATGGAAGATATTGAAATATGTCTGATTTTGTACCATAGAAAAACAATTTTAAAAAACGAATTGTCCATTTTTTTTTTTTTAAACGAACCGTTGGTGACAGAATATAACCTATAATATCCTTATCTTGTTCCAAAGTTCATGACCTCGGTCACTCAAAATGACCTCAGGAGAAACGTGGGTATTGAAGATGTCTATTATTGCCTTGCCAGTCTTGTCCTTGATGGGTATCATACAAAATAAAAAAATACATGTTTGGTTCCAACCACCTTTCTTAATGGGTTACACAATGGGATTTAGAGTTAAGCACATTCTCTTCCTTTACTGACCTCAATGGGTATAGCCTCCAGCCACTTGATAAAGTAATCGGTCGCCATCGAGACACCAGCTGTTGCCATTCCTGGATGTAGTGAAGAGTCCGATGAGTTCCGCCACTAACATTTGAAGTGAGATTAGAATATGACTCCATCTGTGTCATACAGTATACAGATTTTATTATTTGTAAGGATACTGACACACACACATTCAATAATGTTGAACTCTGCTGTGGTCAAATAA
The DNA here is from genome assembly GCF_029448725.1 of Salvelinus fontinalis. NCBI lineage: Eukaryota > Metazoa > Chordata > Actinopteri > Salmoniformes > Salmonidae > Salvelinus > Salvelinus fontinalis. Next base: position 460,593 of record NW_026600298.1, on the reverse strand, counting down.
AGCAACTTATCAGGGCAAAATATGAATTGTGACAATTTTACCGAAAACAACCGATGGGCTTCAACTCCAGCACCAGTCTTCATCTTCTCAAACGTCTGGCAGGCTAGACAGGTACTGACCTACAAGCACAAACATGGGAGGGGACCTAGAGACGGGGTAAATGACCGTCTCCTCCACGCTGCAGCCTTGCCGAAGCACATGGGGTGTCAAGTACAGGGAAAAAGGTTCGACTAGACATCTGACAAAAACAAAATATGGCAAAACGCATGCGCATCTGGTGTAAATATGGCATTAGGATACTTTATTCAGTGAGAAAAGTCGTTTCAGCCACTTATTGAGCATTGAAGGACAGCTGGTGTGTGCACAGTTTGGATGCTGGAATTTATTTTTAACGGACGTGTGAAGGTAGCCTACTTTAAAAAAAAGTTGGTTTGACAATCAGATGAAAAACATCATTGTGTTCATGGCACATTAAAAGGTAATACCTTTTTTACAGTTAAATTACGTCTTTACTGTCAAACCCATTAAAACCAGCAGGGGGAGGGCATGGGCCTCTGCCTGAGGCCTCCAAATCACCGAAGTCTCCGTCTCTAGCTTAAATAGACAGATTTGCATTGGGATTTGTTATTCTTCGAATTAGATTTTTAAATTAAGTAATAATATATAATAAATGTTAAAACAATTTTTTAAATGCAACATGTAAAGTGTTTGTCCCATATTTCATGAGCTGAAAATAAAAAGATCCCTGAAAAGTTCCATATGCACCAAAAAGCATATTTCTCTCACATTTTGTTTAAATCCTTGTTAGTGAGCATTTCTCCATTACAAAGATAATCCATCCACCTGACAGGTGTGGCATATCAAGAAGTTGAATAAACAGCGTGATCATTACACAGGTGCACTTTGTGCTGGGGACAATAAAAGGCCACTCTAAAATGTGCAGTTTTGTCACACAACACAATGCCACAGATGTCTCAAGTTTTCAGGGAACGTGCAATTGGCATTCTGACTGCAGAAATGTCCGATTAAATGTTAATTTCCCATAAGTCGGCTCCAACGTCCTTTTAGAGAATCTGGCAGTACACCCAACCAGCCTCTTAACCGTAGACCACATGAAGCCACGCCTGCAAAAGACCTCAACATCCGTCTTCTTCACTTCCGGGATCGTCTGAGACCAGCCACCCAGACAGCTGATGAAACTGAGGAGTATTTTTGTCTGTAATAAAGCACTTTTGTGGGGAAAAACTAATTCTGATTGACTGGGCCTGGCTCCCAAGTGGGTGGGCCTATGCCCTCCCAGTCCCACCCATGGCTGCGCCCCTTGCCAGTCATGTGAAATCCATAGATTAGAAACTAATGAATTAATTTCAATTTACTGATTTCCTTACGAACTGTAACTCAGTAAAATCGTTGAAATTGTTGCATGTTGTGTTTATATTTTTGTTCAGTGCTGCGCCGACCACCATGGCGAAGTCTCACTGGCACCACCTGCTGGCTTCTCAAACTTCAGTTTCAGGGGATGAAAGCGCCTCCGCTGACTTTTATTCAATTAGTTAGATTAGATACACACAGTACCAGGCAAATGTTTGGACACACATACTCATTCAAAGGTTTTTATTTATTTATTTACTATTTTATACATTGTAGAATAATAGCGATGTCACGCCCTGTCCTTAGTTATCTTTGTTTTCTTTATTATTTTAGTTAGGTCAGGGTGTGACATGGGGGAGGTTTGTGTGTTTTTGTCTCGTCAGGGTGTTTGTATTGTCTAGGGCACAGGTGTCAAACTCATTCCACGGAGGGCCGAGTGTCTGCGGGTTTTCGCTCCACCCTTGTACTTGATTGATGAATTAACATCACTAATTAGTTAGGAACTCCCCACACCTGGTTGTCTAGGGCTTTATTGAAAGGAAAGACCAAAAACCTGCAGACACAAGGCCCTCCGTGGAATGAGTTTGACACCCCTGGTCTAGGGGATGTTTGTAGAGTTCATGGGGTTGTGTTCAGTGTAGGTGTTTATGTAAGTCTATGGTTGCCTAGATTGGTTCTCAATTAGAGACAGCTGTCTATCGTTGTCTCTGATTGGGAGCCATATTTAGGCAGCCATAGTCATTAGGTAGGTTGTGGGTGATTGTCTATGTGGAAGTTGCCAGTGTCTGCACTTATTGTTTGTATAGCGTCACGTTTGTTGGTTTGATTAGTTTGTATAGTTTTCATTAAAGAAGAATGTATTGTTATCACGCTGCGCCTTGGTCTTCCTCACTTAAATGTTACGTGACAAGTGAAGACATCAGAACTATCAAATAACACATATGGAATCATGTAGTAACCAAAAAAGTGTTAAACAAATCAAGATATATTATATATTTGAGATTCTTCAAAGTAGTCACCATTTGCCTTGACAGCTTTGCAAACTCTTGGCATTCTCTCAACCAGCTTCACGAGGTAGTCACCTGGAATGCATTTCAATTAACAGGTGTGCCTTGTTAAAAGTTATTACGTGCCATTTTTTCCTCCTTTATGCGTTTGAGCCAATCAGTTGTGTTTTGACAAGGTAGGGGTGGTATACAGAAGATATCCAAATTTTGTAAAAGACCAAGTCCATATTAAGGCAAGAACAGCTCAACTACGCAAAGAGAAAAGACAGTCCATCATCCCTTTAAGACGTGAAGGTCAGTCAATCCGGAAAATAACTTTGAAAGTTTCTTCAATTGCAGTTGCAAAAACCATCAATCGCGATGATGAAACTGTCTTTCATGAGGACCGCCACAGGATGTCATGTCCCAGAGTTACCTCTGCTGCAGATGATACTGTAATGACCCTGGGTTTATAAGCGAGGATATCGACTCTGCCGCTCGAGCATCCTGTTGGGACGCAGTCGATAGCGCACTGGACTTCGGGCTAGAAGGTTGAGGTTTCGAGGCCTGTTTCATTACAATATCAGAGTTAACTGCACCTAAGATTGCAGCCCAAATAAATGCTTCACAGAGTCCAAGTAACAGACACATCTCAACATCAACTGTTCAGAGGAAACTGTGTAAGTCAGGCCTCCATGGTTGAATTTCTACAACAACAAAAAACCTACTAAAGGAAACCAATTAGAAGAAGAGACATGCTTGGGCCAGGAAACACGAGCATTGGACATTAGACCAGTGTAAATCTGTCCTTTGGTCTGATGAGTCTAAATTTGAGATTTTTGGTTCCAATCACCATGTCTTTGTGAGACGCAGAATTGGTGAATGGATGATCTCCGCATGTGTGGTTTCCACCGTGAAGCATGGAGGAGGAGGTGTGGGGGTTCTTTGCTGGTGACACTGTCTGTGATTTATGTAGAATTCAAGGCACACTTAACCAGCATGGCTACCACAGCATTCTGCAGCGATACGCCATCCCATCTGGTTTGCACTTAGTGGGACTATAATTTGTTTTTCAACAGGACAATGACCCCAAACACACCTCCAGGCTGTGTAAGGGCTATTTGACCGAGAAGGAGAGTGATGGAGTGCTGCATCAGATGACCTGGCCACCACAATCACCCGACCTCATCCCAATTGAGATGGTTTGGGATGAGTTGGACCACAGAGTGAAGGAGAAGCAGCCAACAAGTGCTCAGCATATGTGGGAACTCTTTTAAGACTGTTGGAAAAGCATTCCCCATGAAGCTGGTTGAGAGAATACCAAGAGTGTGCAAAGCTGTCATCAAGGCAAAGGGTGGCTACTTTGAAGAATCTAAAATATATTTTGATACACTTTTTTTGGTTACTACATATTTGTTATTTGATATTTTTGATTTCTTCACTATTATTCTACAATGTAGAAAATAGTAAAAATAACGAAAAACCCTTGAATGAGTAGGTTTGTCCAAACTGTCGACTGGTACTGTATATGTAGCATCTATAGTGTCGTTGTGAAATAGTTTTCCATTGATTGGCAATTTCTACAGATATCGGACACAAATTGTTCGGGAACCTTAATGTCAGATGTCCTCTTGTTCCAGTCGGCATGTTTTTGTATTCGCACTTCATTCTCGCTCAACCAGTACATTTTGTCAAACATCAGTAGAGGCGCCAGGTAGGATGCTAGTGTTTACACCAGTTACATTTAAAGTCTAAATTGGTATTGTGGGACGTGATGGTTAACCAATGTATCGGACAAAGATGTCATCAGCTTGGCTACACTTTCTGCTGCAGTGTCTACGCAGCTAGCTAGTTAACGTTAGATAGGAAGTTAGCTCGCTAGCTATATCCGTCATTTGTTGATAAAACTCAACTATGGTCCACCGCACGATACTTTATTATTATCTGTAAAGCCGTCTGTCGGGAACCAAAATACATGCTTGTATGAGTTTAAATGATCTAACATCAGTCTACTAGCTAGAAAACGTCGTTAGTTAGCTAGATGCCTAGCTGGTAGCTAACGTTAGGGGAGCTAGCTAAGAGATGTGGCTTATGCGGCGTTCTAAACAACTGGGTACTCGGAAATCAATTCAATTATTGGCTTTATTGGCATATGTTAAATATACAGAAGTGAAATAAACAAAAATTAACAGTAAATATTGCACTCACAGAAGTTCCAAAATAAAATACATTACAGATGTCATTATGCATATCTCTGACTTCAGTGCATTCAAACAAACTGGGAATTCGGGAAAAACATATCTCCAACTGTTCCTAGTCGATTTGAACAGTCAACCATCTAGGGAACTCGGGCCTCTTTCTTTTACTCCGACCCGAAGATCACTGATGTCTTGATTTAAAGGGTATTTAACCTCGTATTTTTCCGAGTTCGCAGTTGTTTTGAACGCGGCATTAGCGCTGTAACTCCTACCTCAGAGTTGGTTACCTATCTTAGTTTATGGTGCTTTCAATACAACTAATGCCGCGTTCAATACAACTGTTTACTCGGAAATCGCCGACTTCCCGAACGTTCAATCTACCTGGGAACTCGCGGGGGAAAAATCGATTATAATGGTCATCCAACTCGGGAACCCGGGTCTCTTTATAAAGCTCCGACCTGAAGGTCACTGACGTCATGAATTGTTTTTAACTCGGGAAAAAAAAGGTCAAATCATGACGTCAGTGATGATTTGACAGACACGTAACTATTTTGCTCAGTCGGAGCTGTCCCCCCCCCCCCCCAGAGTTCCCAGTTGTCTTGAACAAACTGCAGTCGGAGAGTTCCCAGTTGTCTTGAAAGCACAATTTGATTGCCAGTAAATTTGCACCAGGAGCATGTAGCTAGCTAGGTAGCCAAAGCTAGTATTGCAAGCACCTGATGTCTATCAAACATTAAATTATAATTTCTTGTGAAAAAGAAACTGCACCCGAATGGTTGAAAAAAATCAATAAAAAAACAGGCTGCTCTACTCCGGGGAAGTGAGTGGACTATCCTGGTTAATTAACAAATACAAAAGGCTAGCTAACTCACACTATCGCCTCATGGTAGGCTGTCTGTGTCTCTGTGTTAGGAAATGGAGTTTGCTGAGCTGATTAAGACCCCCAGAGTGGATGGGGTGGTGTTGAGGAGGCCCTTCCTGCCCACGGTGGAGGGAACTCTCTGTCTGACAGGACATCACCTCATACTGAGCTCCAGACAGGACAACACAGAGGAACTCTGGCTGCTGCATGCTAACATCGATGCCATAGAGAAGAGGTGGGTGGTCGGTAGCTCTGGTCCAGGCACAGCGTTAAGCTGTTGCATGCTAAGGGTGAGGGGTTGGGATCAGGGTAAGGAGAGGCCAGGGTGAGGGGTTATGGTCAGGCTTAGGGTCAGTGTTAACCTTCTCCTCCCCCTGTCTGCAGGTTTGTGGGGTCTCTGGGCACCATCATAGTCAAGTGTAAAGACCTCAGGGTGATTCAGCTGGATATCCCTGGCATGGAGGAGTGCCTCAACATCGCCAGCTCTATCGAGGTGAGGAGGGACTTTAGTCTCCATGTTTCATATTGGAACAGCAATGGAATGAATAGGAACAATGCAGGATGACCAGTAAACTAGCCTCTGGTATTAATCCCAACCTGGAGATAAACTCTGGTATTAATCCCAACCTGGAGATAAACTGGTATTAATCCCAACCTGGAGATAAACTCTGGTATTAATCCCAACCTGGAGATAAACTCTGGTATTAATCCCAACCTGGAGATAAACTCTGGTATTAATCCCAACCTGGAGATAAACTGGTATTAATCCCAACCTGGAGATAAACTGGTATTAATCCCAACCTGGAGATAAACTGGTATTAATCCCAACCTGGAGATAAACTGGTATTAATCCCAACCTGGAGATAAACTGGTATTAATCCCAACCTGGAGATAAACTGGTATTAATCCCAACCTGGAGATAAACTGGTATTAATCCCAACCTGGAGATAAACTCTGGTATTAATCCCAACCTGGAGATAAACTCTGGTATTAATCCCAACCTGGAGATAAACTCTGGTATTAATCCCAACCAGGAGATAAACTCTGGTATTAATCCCAACCTGGAGATAAACTCTGGTATTAATCCCAACCTGGAGATAAACTCTGGTATTAATCCCAACCTGGAGATAAACTCTGGTATTAATCCCAACCTGGAGATAAACTCTGGTATTAATCCCAACCTGGAGATAAACTCTGGTATCAATCCCAACCTGGAGATAAACTCTGGTATCAATCCCAACCTGGAGATAAACTCTGGTATTAATCCCAACCTGGAGATAAACTCTGGTATCAATCCCAACCTGGAGATAAACTCTGGTATTAATCCCAACCTGGAGATAAACTCTGGTATTAATCCCAACCTGGAGATAGACCTCTAGAGGAGTTTCTCTGTGGCTCTTATCTCATTCCCAGACACTTCCGCCTAAATGCGTGAAGAGTCTTGTGGACCAACGGGTCAAACTTGGCATTCGTTAGCCGACACAGACAGCCGAAAGAACCCCCCCCCCCCCCCCCCCCCCGGCGCCAAATAAATTGTCTTAATCTATCCACCAATCCTCTCCGACAACACCTTCCCCCTAACTCTCCCCTGTACACTAGCAAAGCACAGAGCCACACGTCAGTCATGTGATTCGCTAAAATTAAATGATGACAAATACTTTAGTCAGTAGGGCCCATAGAATTCTATGGTCACTCCCACTAAGGTCAACTCTGAGTGGTTGATATCCCAGGCTTGTATGTGTTGTGTGCAATAACCTGGGGGAGTGAGGTTACCAGCTATGGTTCTCAGGCTGTGGTCACATTCTCTATGAAGTGTGCACTCGTTCACTATAGAGTGCACAATGAACATAAGATCTCCTCTCTTCCTCTAGGTTCTGTCCACTCTGGACTCCGTCTCGTTGATGTACCCGTTCTTCTACCGACCCATGTTTCAGGTCCTCGAGGATGGATGGAAGTCTTTCCTACCAGAGGATGCTTTCAAAGACCTAGAGTCCATGGTATGTAGGGCTGCTCTGCTCACTCTGGAACCTGCTTAGATAATACGCTGAGTGGACAAAACATTAAGAACACCTTCCTAATATTGAGTTGCATCCCCCCTTTTTTGACCCTCAGAACAGCCTCAGTTATCTAGGTCATGGACTCTACAAGGTGTCGAAAGCGTTCCACAGGGATGCTGGCCCATGTTGATTCCCACGGATGTCAAGTTTGCTGGATGTCCTTTGGGTGGTGGACCATTCTTGATACACACAGGAAACTGTTGAGTGTGGAGAAACCCAGCAGTGTTACAGTTTGACACAAACCGGTACGCCTGGTTACTACCACCGTACCCCCATTCAAAGGCACTTAAATATTTTTTCTTGCCCATTCACCCTCTGAATGGCAGACATACACAATCCATGTCCCAAGACTTATAAATCCTTCTTCAACCTGTCTCCTCCCCTTCATCTACACTGATTTGAAGTGGATTTAACAAGTGACATCAATAAGGGATCATATCTTTCACCTGGATTCACCTGGTCAGTCTATATCATGGAAAGAGCATGTCTTCCTAATGTTATGTGCACCCAGTGTATATTGAGGTAATTACCTCTGTTTCTAATTACCTCTGGTGTTGTATGGCTGTTTCTAATTACCTCTGCGTGTTGTATGGCTGTTTCTAATTACCTCTGGTGTTGTATGGCTGTTTCTAATTACCTCTGGTGTTGTATGGCTGTTTCTAATTACCTCTGGTGTTGTATGGCTGTTTCTAATTACCTCTGGTGTTGTATGGCTGTTTCTAATTACCTCTGGTGTTGTATGGCTGTTTCTAATTACCTCTGGTGTTGTATGGCTGTTTCTAATTACCTCTGTGTGTTGTATGGCTGTTTCTAATTACCTCTGGTGTTGTATGGCTGTTTCTAATTACCTCTGCGTGTTGTATGGCTGTTTCTAATTACCTCTGCGTGTTGTATGGCTGTTTCTAATTACCTCTGGTGTTGTATGGCTGTTTCTAATTACCTCTGGTGTTGTATGGCTGTTTCTAATTACCTCTGGTGTTGTATGGCTGTTTCTAATTACCTCTGCGTGTTGTATGGCTGTTTCTAATTACCTCTGGTGTTGTATGGCTGTTTCTAATTACCTCTGTGTGTTGTATGGCTGTTTCTAATTACCTCTGTGTGTTGTATGGCTGTTTCTAATTACCTCTGTGTGTTGTATGGCTGTTTCTAATTACCTCTGTGTGTTGTATGGCTGTTTCTAATTACCTCTGGTGTTGTATGGCTGTTTCTAATTACCTCTGGTGTTGTATGGCTGTTTCTAATTACCTCTGGTGTTGTATGGCTGTTTCTAATTACCTCTGGTGTTGTATGGCTGTTTTTAATTACCTCTGGTGTTGTATGGCTGTTTCTAATTACCTCTGGTGTTGTATGGCTGTTTCTAATTACCTCTGGTGTTGTATGGCTGTTTCTAATTACCTCTGGTGTTGTATGGCTGTTTCTAATTACCTCTGTGTGTTGTATGGCTGTTTCTAATTACCTCTGGTGTTGTATGGCTGTTTCTAATTACCTCTGGTGTTGTATGGCTGTTTCTAATTACCTCTGGTGTTGTATGGCTGTTTCTAATTACCTCTGGTGTTGTATGGCTGTTTCTAATTACCTCTGGTGTTGTATGGCTGTTTCTAATTACCTCTGGTGTTGTATGGCTGTTTCTAATTACCTCTGGTGTTGTATGGCTGTTTCTAATTACCTCTGGTGTTGTATGGCTGTTTCTAATTACCTCTGGTGTTGTATGGCTGTTTCTAATTACCTCTGTGTGTTGTATGGCTGTTTCTAATTACCTCTGCGTGTTGTATGGCTGTTTCTAATTACCTCTGGTGTTGTATGGCTGTTTCTAATTACCTCTGGTGTTGTATGGCTGTTTCTAATTACCGCTGCGTGTTGTATGGCTGTTTCTAATTACCTCTGGTGTTGTATGGCTGTTTCTAATTACCTCTGGTGTTGTATGGCTGTTTCTAATTACCTCTGGTGTTGTATGGCTGTTTCTAATTACCTCTGGTGTTGTATGGCTGTTTCTAATTACCTCTGCGAGTTGTATGGCTGTTTCTAATTACCTCTGGTGTTGTATGGCTGTTTCTAATTACCTCTGGTGTTGTATGGCTGTTTCTAATTACCTCTGTGTGTTGTATGGCTGTTTCTAATTACCTCTGCGAGTTGTATGGCTGTTTCTTTTAGATCTGAATGTTTCCAGGTTTATTTGTCAAATGAGGAAAACAGCTCTTTCGTTATGTTAATTTTCAATAATGTTCTGTCAACTCAAATCAAAATGTTTTTTAAAGCCCTTTTTACATCAGCAGATGTCACAAAGTGGTATATAAAAACCCAGCTTTCCTTAACTATTATAATGATCAAAACCCTCCCTCCCTCGCTACCTTCCCCCCCTCGCTACCTTCCCCCCCTCGCTACCTTCCCTCCCTCGCTACCCCCCCTTCCTCGCTACCCCCCCTTCCTCGCTACCCCCCCTTCCTCGCTACCCTCCCCCCCTCGCTCGCTACCCTCCCTCCCTCTCTCGCTACCCTCCCTCTCTCGCTACCCCCCCTTCCTCGCTACCCTCCCCCCCTCGCTCGCTACCCTCCCTCCCTCTCTCGCTACCCCCCCCCCTCGCTACCCTCCCCCCCTCCCTCGCAACCCTCCCTCCCTCCCTCGCAACCCTCCCTCCCTCGCTGACCCCCCTCCCTCGCTGACCCCCCTCCCTCGCTACCCCCCCTTCCTCGCTACCCCCCTTCCTCGCTGACCCCCCTCCCTCGCTGACCCCCCTCCCTCGCTACCCCCCCCTTCCTCGCTACCCCCCCTTCCTCGCTACCCCCCCTCTCCCTCCCTCCATCCCCCTCCATCCATCGCCACCTCTCTCTATTCCCGCCTTCCCTCCTCCCCCTCATCCCTCCTCTCCCTCTAATCCCCCCTCACCCTCCTCCCCCTCCATCCCTCCCTCTCCCTCCCTCCTTCCTCTCCATCCATCCCCACCTCCCTCTATTCCCGCCTTCCCCCCTCTCCCTCCCTCCATCCATCCATCCATTCCCTCCCCACCTCCCCCCTCTCCCTCCCTCATCTCCTTCCCTCCATCCATCGATCCCCTCCATCCGTCCCTCCTCTCCATCCATCCCCTCCTCCATCCTCTCCTCCCTCCATCTCCTCCCTCCATCCTTCCTCTCCATCCATCCCCACCTCCCTCCATCCCTCCTCTCATCCATCCCCTCCTCCATCCTCTCCTCCCTCCATCCTTCCTCTCCATCCCTCCTCTCCATCCATCCCCTCCTCCCTCCTCTCCATCCATCCATCTCTCCCAGACTGAAGAGTGGCGTCTGAGTGATGTGAATAAGGACTACAGTGTGTGTTCCTCCTACCCTCCTCTGGTGGCCGTACCTAAAGATGTGGACGACGACACCCTAAGGAAAGCTGCCGCCTTCCGCCACGGGGGGCGCTTCCCCGTACTCAGCTACTATCACAAGAAGAACGGCATGGTGAGAGGAGTGCACGGCACCATGGGAAATGTAGTTTATATTCAATGTATTGCACCATGGAGAACTGTTCTCGCCTACCATGTTCATAATTTACGTGGCAGAATGACTTGAGGTCCTTTTCAAGGTATTAATCCCCAACTGAATTGGTCTATTTGAGTCTGATCTTAAAGGGAAACTCCACCCAAAAACTATATTTTGGTATTTGTTTTAAAATATTCAAAATATTTTGCATGTCAGCAAATAAGATTTCAACATGTGTGTGTATGTATATATCTTATTTGCTGACATGCAAAATATTTTGCAACGATGGACTAATGAAACAAATACCAAAATGTAGTTTATAAAATATATATATATATATATATATACACACACACACACACACACACACACACACACACACACACACACACACACACACACACACACATGTTGAAATCTTATTTGCTGACATGCAAAATATTTTGCAACAATGGGACTAATGAAACAAGGGTGAGGTGATGGAGAGGTGATGGTGAGGGAGAGGTGATGGGGAGGGAGAGGGGATGGGAGGGAGAGGGGATGGGAGGGAGAGGTGATGGGGAGGGAGAGGGGATGGGAGGGAGAGGTGATGGGGAGGGAGAGGTGATGGGAGGGAGAGGGGATGGGGAGGGAGAGGGGATGGGAGGGAGAGGTGATGGGAGGGAGAGGTGATGGGAGGGAGAGGGGATGGGGAGGGAGAGGGGATGGGAGGGAGAGGGGATGGGAGGGAGAGGGGATGGGAGGGAGAGGTGATGGGGAGGGAGAGAGAGGTGATGGGAGGGAGGGAGAGGTGATGGGAGGGAGGGAGAGGTGATGGGAGGGAGGGAGAGGTGATGGGGAGGGAGGGAGAGGTGATGGGGAGGGAGGGAGAGGTGATGGGGAGGGAGGGAGAGGTGATGGGAGGGAGAGGTGATGGTCAGGGAGAGGTGGTGGGGAGGGAGAGGTGGTGGTGATATATATATATATATATATATACAGTGGGGAGAACAAGTATTTGATACACTGCCGATGTTGCAGGTTTTCCTATTTACAAAGCATGTAGAGGTCTGTAATTTTTATCATAGGTACACTTCAACTGTGAGAGACGGAATCTAAAACAAAAATCCAGAAAATCACATTGTATGATTTTTAAGTAATTCATTTGCATTTTATTGCATGACATAAGTATTTGATACATCAGAAAAGCAGAACTTAACATTTGGTACAGAAACCTTTGTTTGCAATTACAGAGATCATACATTTCCTGTAGTTCTTGACCAGGTTTACACACACTGCAGCAGGGATTTTGGCCCACTCCTCCATACAGACCTTCTCCAGATCCTTCAAGTTTCGGGGCTGTCGCTGGGCAATGCGGACTTTCAGCTCCCTCCAAAGATTTTCTATTGGGTTTAGGTCTGGAGACTGGCTAGGCCACTCCAGGACCTTGAGATGCTTCTTACGGAGCCACTCCTTAGTTGCCCTGGCTGTGTGTTTCGGGTCGTTGTCATGCTGGCCACGACCCATCTTCAATGCTCTTACTGAGGGAAGGTTGTTGGCCAAGATCTCGCGATACATGGCCTCATCCATCCTCCCCTCAATACGGTGCAGTCGTCCTGTCCACTTTGCAGAAAAGCATCCCCAAAGAATGATGTTTCCACCTCCATACTTCACGGTTGGGATGGTGTTCTTGGGGTTGTACTCATCCTTCTTCTTCCTCCAAACACGGCAAGTGGAGTTTAGACCAAAAAGCTCTATTTTTGTCTCATCAGAACACATGACCTTCTCCCATTCCTCCTCTGGATCATCCAGATGGTCATTGGCAAACTTCAGACGGGCCTGGACATGCGCTGGCTTGAGCTGGGGGACCTTGCGTGCGCTGCAGGATTTTAATCCATGACGGCGTAGTGTGTTACTAATGGTTTTCTTTGAGACTGTGGTCCCAGCTCTCTTCAGGTAATTGACCAGGTCCTGCCGTGTAGTTCTGGGCTGATCCCTCACCTTCCTCATGATCATTGATGCCCCACGAGGTGAGATCTTGCATGGAGCCCCAGACCGAGGGTGATTGACCGTCATCTTGAACTTCTTCCATTTTCTAATAATTGCGCCAACAGTTGCTGCCTTCTCACCAAGCTGCTTGCCTATTGTCCTGTAGCCCATCCCAGCCTTGTGCAGGTCTACAATTTTATCCCTGATGTCCTTACACAGCTCTCTGGTCTTGGCCATTGTGGAGAGGTCGGAGTCTGTTTGATTGAGTGTGTAGACAGGTGTCTTTTATACAGGTAACGAGTTCAAACAGGTGCGGTTAATACAGGTAATGAGTGGAGAACAGGAGGGCTTCTTAAAGAAAAACTAACAGGTCTGTGAGAGACGGAATTCTTACTGGTTGGCAGGTGATCAAATACTTATGTCATGCAATAAAACCTCTTCGTGCTTTGTAAGTAGGAAAACCTGCAAAATCGGCAGTGTATCAAATACTTGTTCTCCCCACTGTATATATATGTTAGGTTGTTATTTCAGTAAATGACTCACGACCACTAGAGAAGCTTACAAGGTTAATTCTTCCCAAAGGGTCATTACAGCTGTAATTCAGACTGCAAAACATTTCTCACCATTATAGTTATATACATCCCACTTTAGGACACTCCTCCTTCTCTCTCCAATCCTTCATCTTATAGTTCAACAGAAAGAAGGTAACCAGATACTAAACCCTGATTACTCCCTTCAGGGGAACTGACCTCACCTCCTGACCTCAACCCCCTCCTTCCTCTAGTCCACAGATGTCCGTCTGTCTCCCCTATCTCAACCCCCTCCTTCCTCTAGTCCACAGATGTCCGTCTGTCTCCCCTATCTCAACCCCCTCCCTCCTCTAGTCCACAGATGTCCGTCTGTCTCCCCTATCTCAACCCCTCCTTCCTCTAGTCCACAGTTGTCTGTCTGTGTCCCCTATCTCAACCCCTCCTTCCTCTAGTCCACAGATGTCCGTCTGTCTCCCCTATCTCAACCCCTCCTTCCTCTAGTCCACAGATGTCCGTCTGTCTCCCCTATCTCAACCCCCTCCTTCCTCTAGTCCACAGTTGTCCGTCTGTGTCCCCTATCTCGACCCCCTCCTTCCTCTAGTCCACAGATGTCTGTCTGTGTCCCCTATCTCAACCCCTCCTTCCTCTAGTCCACAGATGTCCGTCTGTCTCCCCTATCTCAACCCCCTCCTTCCTCTAGTCCACAGATGTCCGTCTGTCTCCCCTATCTCAACCCCTCCTTCCTCTAGTCCACAGATGTCCGTCTGTCTCCCCTATCTCAACCCCCTCCTTCCTCTAGTCCACAGATGTCCGTCTGTCTCCCCTATCTCAACCCCCTCCTTCCTCTAGTCCACAGATGTCCGTCTGTCTCCCCTATCTCAACCCCTTCTTCCTCTAGTCCACAGATGTCCGTCTGTCTCCCCTATCTCAACCCCTCCTTCCTCTAGTCCACAGATGTCCGTCTGTCTCCCCTATCTCAACCCCCTCCTTCCTCTAGTCCACAGATGTCCGTCTGTCTCCCCTATCTCAACCCCTCCTTCCTCTAGTCCACAGATGTCCGTCTGTCTCCCCTATCTCAACCCCCTCCTTCCTCTAGTCCACAGATGTCCGTCTGTCTCCCCTATCTCAACCCCTCCTTCCTCTAGTCCACAGATGTCCGTCTGTCTCCCCTATCTCAACCCCCTCCTTCCTCTAGTCCACAGATGTCCGTCTGTCTCCCCTATCTCAACCCCTCCTTCCTCTAGTCCACAGATGTCCGTCTGTCTCCCCTATCTCAACCCCCTCCTTCCTCTAGTCCACAGATGTCCGTCTGTCTCCCCTATCTCAACCCCTCCTTCCTCTAGTCCACAGATGTCCGTCTGTCTCCCCTATCTCAACCCCTCCTTCCTCTAGTCCACAGATGTCCGTCTGTCTCCCCTATCTCAACCCCCTCCTTCCTCTAGTCCACAGATGTCCGTCTGTCTCCCCTATCTCAACCCCTCCTTCCTCTAGTCCACAGATGTCCGTCTGTCTCCCCTATCTCAACCCCCTCCTTCCTCTAGTCCACAGATGTCCGTCTGTCTCCCCTATCTCAACCCCTCCTTCCTCTAGTCCACAGATGTCCGTCTGTCTCCCCTATCTCAACCCCTCCTTCCTCTAGTCCACAGATGTCCGTCTGTCTCCCCTATCTCAACCCCCTCCTTCCTCTAGTCCACAGATGTCCGTCTGTCTCCCCTATCTCAACCCCTCCTTCCTCTAGTCCACAGATGTCCGTCTGTCTCCCCTATCTCAACCCCCTCCTTCCTCTAGTCCACAGATGTCCGTCTGTCTCCCCTATCTCAACCCCTCCTTCCTCTAGTCCACAGATGTCCGTCTGTCTCCCCTATCTCAACCCCCTCCTTCCTCTAGTCCACAGATGTCCGTCTGTCTCCCCTATCTCAACCCCTCCTTCCTCTAGTCCACAGATGTCCGTCTGTCTCCCCTATCTCAACCCCTCCTTCCTCTAGTCCACAGATGTCCGTCTGTCTCCCCTATCTCAACCCCTTCTTCCTCTAGTCCACAGATGTCCGTCTGTCTCCCCTATCTCAACCCCCTCCTTCCTCTAGTCCACAGATGTCCGTCTGTCTCCCCTATCTCAACCCCTCCTTCCTCTAGTCCACAGATGTCCGTCTGTCTCCCCTATCTCAACCCCCTCCTTCCTCTAGTCCACAGATGTCCGTCTGTCTCCCCTATCTCAACCCCTCCTTCCTCTAGTCCACAGATGTCCGTCTGTCTCCCCTATCTCAACCCCCTCCTTCCTCTAGTCCACAGATGTCCGTCTGTCTCCCCTATCTCAACCCCTCCTTCCTCTAGTCCACAGATGTCCGTCTGTCTCCCCTATCTCAACCCCCTCCTTCCTCTAGTCCACAGATGTCCGTCTGTCTCCCCTATCTCAACCCCTCCTTCCTCTAGTCCACAGATGTCCGTCTGTCTCCCCTATCTCAACCCCCTCCTTCCTCTAGTCCACAGATGTCCGTCTGTCTCCCCTATCTCAACCCCTCCTTCCTCTAGTCCACAGATGTCCGTCTGTCTCCCCTATCTCAACCCCTCCTTCCTCTAGTCCACAGATGTCCGTCTGTCTCCCCTATCTCAACCCCCTCCTTCCTCTAGTCCACAGATGTCTGTCTGTGTCCCCTATCTCAACCCCTCCTTCCTCTAGTCCACAGATGTCCGTCTGTCTCCCCTATCTCAACCCCCTCCTTCCTCTAGTCCACAGATGTCCGTCTGTCGCCCCTATCTCAACCCGTTGCTCTACTCCCTTCCACCCAACACATTCTAAAGCTATCCGTCTTCCCACAGAGAACCGTTAACTTCTGACACACAACACCGTCTCTTCCACTCTTCCTATTCAAGGCTTCTTCCTTATCATTTATTTAATATCTCAATGTTCAAAGTTTAACCGATTCCAACTATATATATACACTGCTCAAAAAAATAAAGGGAACACTTAAACAACACAATGTAACTCCAAGTCAATCACACTTCTGTGAAATCAAACTGTCCACTTAGGAAGCAACACTGATTGACAATACATTTCACATGCTGTTGTGCAAATGGAATAGACAAAAGGTGGAAATTATAGGCAATTAGCAAGACCCCCCCCATAACAGGAGTGATTCTGCAGGTGGTGACCACAGACCACTTCTCAGTTCCTATGCTTCCTGGCTCATGTTTTGGTCACTTTTGAATGCTGGCGGTGCTCTCACTCTAGTGGTAGCATAAGACGGAGTCTACAACCCACACAAGTGGCTCAAGTAGTGCAGTTCATCCAGGATGGCACATCAATGCGAACTGTGGCAAAAAGGTTTGCTGTGTCTGTCAGCGTAGTGTCCAGAGCATGCAGGCGCTACCAGGAGACAGGCCAGTACATCAGGAGACGTGGAGGAGGCCGTAGGAGGGCAACAACCCAGCAGCAGGACCGCTACCTCCGCCTTAGTGCAAGGAGGTGCACTGCCAGAGCCCTGCAAAATGACCTCCAGCAGGCCACAAGGGGTCTGACGATCTCATCTCGGTACCTAATGGCAGTCAGGCTACCTCTGGCGAGCACATGGAGGGCTGTGCGGCCCCACAAAGAAATGCCACCCCACACCATGACTGACCCATCGCCAAACCGGTCATGCTGGAGGATGTTGCAGGCAGCAGAACGTTCTCCACGGCGTCTCCAGACTCTGTCACGTCTGTCACATGTGCTCATGTGCTCAGTGTGAACCTGCTTTCATCTCTGAAGAGCACAGGGCGCCAGTGACGAATTTGCCAATCTTGGTGTTCTCTGGCAAATGCCAAAAGTCCTGCACGGTGTTGGGCTGTAAGCACAACCCCCACCTGTGGACGTCGGGCCCTCATACCACCCTCATGGAGTCTGTTTCTGACCGTTTGAGCAGACACATGCACATTTGTGGCCTGCTGGAGGTCATTTTGCAGGGCTCTGGCAGTGCACCTCCTTGCACAAAGGCGGAGGTAGCGGTCCTGCTGCTGGGTTGTTGCCCTCCTACGGCCTCCTCCACGTCTCCTGATGTACTGGCCTGTCTCCTGTTAGCGCCTGCATGCTCCGGACACTACGCTGACAGACACAGCAAACCTTTTTGCCACAGTTCGCATTGATGTGCCATCCTGGATGAACTGCACTACCTGAGCCACTTGTGTGGGTTGTAGACTCCGTCTCATGCTACCACTAGAGTGAGAGCACCACCGCCAGCATTCAAAAGTGACCAAAACATCAGCCAGGAAGCATAGGAACTGAGAAGTGGTCTGTGGTCACCACCTGCAGAATCACTCCTTTATTGGGGGTCTTGCTAATGGCCTATAATTTCCACCTTTTGTCTATTCCATTTGCACAACAGCATGTGAAATGTATTGTCAATCAGTGTTGCTTCCTAAGTGGACAGTTTGATTTCACAGAAGTGTGATTGACTTGGAGTTACATTGTGTTGTTTAAGTGTTCCCTTTATTTTTTTGAGCAGTGTATATATATATATATATATATGTGTAAACTTTCAAAACACCAGCCAGTATGATGGTTTTTGGCTGGCGTTTTCCTTCAAGACAGTAAAGGTAGTAAAAGTCTAATCTTTCTGTATGGACAGTGGCACGTGTGACATAAATACATTTACATTTTAGTCACTTAGCAGGCATTTTTATTCAGTGACTTGGTCAGATAGAACTGTAGTGTGAAATATAACAACCTAATTTAACCAATCAAAATGCTCAATTTCTGTCTTCCTCTGTGGTGTCTACTTCTTGACCCCTAACCTCTAATCCCTGACCGCTCTCTGTCCTCAGGTGATGATGCGTTCAGGCCAGCCGCTGACCGGCACAAACGGGCGTCGCTGTAAGGAAGACGAGAAGTTGATCAACGCCACGTTGCGGGCGGGGAAACGCGGCTACATCATCGACACGCGTACCGTCAGCGTAGCACAGCAGGCCAAGGCACGGGGAGGAGGGTTCGAATCAGAGGCAAACTACCCACAGTGGAGGAGGATTCACAAGGCAATAGAGAGGTGATGGGGAGGGAGAGGTGATGGGGAGGGAGAGGGGATGGGAGGGAGAGGGGATGGGAGGGAGAGGGGATGGGGAGGGAGAGGGGATGGGAGGGAGAGGTGAATGTCAGGGAGAGGGGATGGGAGGGTGAGGTGATGGGAGGGTGAGGTGATGGGAGGGTGAGGTGATGGTCAGGGAGAGGTGATGGGAGGGAGAGGTGATGGGAGGGAGAGGTGATGGGAGGGAGAGGGGATGGGAGGGAGAGGGGATGGGAGGGAGAGGGGATGGGGAGGGAGAGGGGATGGGAGGGAGAGGTGAATGTCAGGGAGAGGGGATGGGAGGGTGAGGTGATGGGAGGGTGAGGTGATGGGAGGGTGAGGTGATGGTCAGGGAGAGGTGATGGGAGGGAGAGGTGATGGGAGGGAGAGGTGATGGGAGGGAGAGGGGATGGGAGGGAGAGGGGATGGGAGTGAGAGGGGATGGTCAGGGAGAGGGGTTGGGAGGGAGAGGGGATGGGAGGGAGAGGGGATGGGAGGGAGAGGGGATGGGAGGGAGAGGGGATGGGAGGGAGAGGTGATGGTCAGGGAGAGGTGATGGGAGGGAGAGGTGATGGGAGGGAGAGGGGATGGGGAGGGAGAGGTGATGGGAGGGAGAGGGGATGGGAGGGAGGGAGAGGTGATGGGAGGGAGAGGGGATGGGAGGGAGAGGTGATGGGAGGGAGAGGTGATGGGAGGGAGAGGTGATGGGAGGGAGAGGTGATGGGAGGGAGAGGTGATGGGAGGGAGAGGGGATGGGAGGGAGGGAGAGGTGATGGGAGGGAGAGGGGATGGGAGGGAGAGGGGATGGGAGGGAGGGAGAGGTGATGGGAGGGAGAGGGGATGGGGAGGGAGAGGGGATGGGGAGGGAGAGGTGATGGGAGGGAGAGGTGATGGGAGGGAGAGGGGATGGGGAGGGAGAGGTGATGGGAGGGAGAGGGGATGGGAGGGAGGGAGAGGGGATGGGAGGGAGAGGGGAGGGAGAGGGGATGGGAGGGAGAGGTGATGGTCAGTGAGAGGTGATGGGAGGTGATGGGAGGGAGAGGGGATGGGGAGGGAGAGGGGATGGGGAGGGAGAGGGGATGGGAGGGAGAGGTGATGTGAGGGAGAGGTGATGTGAGGGAGAGGTGATGAGAGATGATGGGAGGGAGAGGTGATGGGAGGGAGAGGTGATGGGAGGGAGAGGTGATGGGAGGGAGAGGGGATGGGGAGGGAGAGATGATGGGAGGGTGATAGTTATCAAATCGAATCAAATTTTGCACATGATTAGCAGATGTTAATGGTCACATGCACATGGTTAGCAGATGTTATTGGTCACATGGTTAGCAGATGTTATTGGTCACATACACATGGTTAGCAGATGTTACTGGTCACATACACATGGTTAGCAGATGTTATTGGTCACATACACATGGTTAGCAGATGTTATTGGTCACATACACATGGTTAGCAGCTGTTAATGGTCACATGGTTAGCAGATGTTATTGGTCACATACACATGGTTAGCAGATGTTAATGGTCACATGCACATGGTTAGCAGATGCTATTGGTCACATGGTTAGCAGATGTTATTGGTCACATGCACATGGTTAGCAGATGTTATTGGTCACATGGTTAGCAGATGTTAATGGTCACATACACATGGTTAGCAGATGTTATTGGTCACATACACATGGTTAGCAGATGTTAATGGTCACATGCACATGGTTAGCAGATGTTAATGGTCACATACACACGGTTAGCAGATGTTATTGGTCACATACACATGGTTAGCAGATGTTATTGGTCACATGGTTAGCAGATGTTATTGGTCACATGGTTAGCAGATGTTATTGGTCACATGGTTAGCAGATGTTATTGGTCACATACACATGGTTAGCAGATGTTAATGGTCACATGGTTAGCAGATGTTATTGGTCACATACACATGGTTAGCAGATGTTATTGGTCACATGCACATGGTTAGCAGATGTTATTGGTCACATGGTTAGCAGATGTTATTGGGCACATACACATGGTTAGCAGATGTTAATGGTCACATGGTTAGCAGATGTTATTGGTCACATGGTTAGCAGATGTTATTGGTCACATACACATGGTTAGCAGATGTTATTGGTCACAAACACATGGTTAGCAGATGTTATTGGTCACATGCACATGGTTAGCAGATGTTATTGGTCACATACACATGGTTAGCAGATGTTATTGGTCACATACACATGGTTAGCAGATGTTATTGGTCACATGGTTAGCAGATGTTATTGGTCACATGCACATGGTTAGCAGATGTTATTGGTCACATGGTTAGCAGATGTTAATGGTCACATACACATGGTTAGCAGATGTTATTGGTCACATACACATGGTTAGCAGATGTTAATGGTCACATGCACATGGTTAGCAGATGTTAATGGTCACATACACACGGTTAGCAGATGTTATTGGTCACATACACATGGTTAGCAGATGTTATTGGTCACATGGTTAGCAGATGTTATTGGTCACATGGTTAGCAGATGTTATTGGTCACATGGTTAGCAGATGTTATTGGTCACATACACATGGTTAGCAGATGTTAATGGTCACATGGTTAGCAGATGTTATTGGTCACATACACATGGTTAGCAGATGTTATTGGTCACATGCACATGGTTAGCAGATGTTATTGGTCACATGGTTAGCAGATGTTATTGGGCACATACACATGGTTAGCAGATGTTAATGGTCACATGGTTAGCAGATGTTATTGGTCACATGGTTAGCAGATGTTATTGGTCACATACACATGGTTAGCAGATGTTATTGGTCACAAACACATGGTTAGCAGATGTTATTGGTCACATGCACATGGTTAGCAGATGTTATTGGTCACATACACATGGTTAGCAGATGTTATTGGTCACATGGTTAGCAGATGTTATTGGTCACATGCACATGGTTAGCAGATGTTATTGGTCACATACACATGGTTAGCAGATGTTATTGGTCACATGGTTAGCAGATGTTATTGGTCACATGGTTAGCAGATGTTACTGGTCACATGGTTAGCAGATGTTACTGGTCACATGGTTAGCAGATGTTATTGGTCACATGGTTAGCAGATGTTATTGGTCACATACACATGGTTAGCAGATGTTATTGGTCACATACACATGGTTAGCAGATGTTAATGGTCACATGGTTAGCAGATGTTATTGGTCACATGGTTAGCAGATGTTATTGGTCACATACACATGGTTAGCAGATGTTATTGGTCACATACACATGGTTAGCAGATGTTATTGGTCACATGGTTAGCAGATGTTATTGGTCACATGCACATGGTTAGCAGATGTTATTGGTCACATGGTTAGCAGATGTTATTGGTCACATACACGTGGTTAGCAGATGTTATTGGTCACATGGTTAGCAGATGTTATTGGTCACATGGTTAGCAGATGTTATTGGTCACATACACATGGTTAGCAGATGTTATTGGTCACATGGTTAGCAGATGTTTTTGGTCACATGCAGATGTTATTGGTCACATACACATGGTTAGCAGATGTTATTGGTGACATGGTTAGCAGATGTTATTGGTCACATGGTTAGCAGATGTTATTGGTCACATGGTTAGCAGATGTTATTGGCCACATGGTTAGCAGATGTTATTGGTCACATACACATGGTTAGCAGATGTTATTGGTCACATACACATGGTTAGCAGATGTTAATGGTCACATGCACATGGTTAGCAGATGTTATTGGTCACATGGTTAGCAGATGTTATTGGTCACATGCACATAATTAGCAGATGTTATTGGTCACATGCACATGGTTAGCAGATGTTATTGGTCACATGGTTAGCAGATGTTAATGGTCACATACACATGGTTAGCAGATGTTATTGGTCACATGCACATGGTTAGCAGATGTTAATGGTCACATACACACGGTTAGCAGATGTTATTGGTCACATACACATGGTTAGCAGATGTTATTGGTCACATGGTTAGCAGATGTTATTGGTCACATGCACATGGTTAGCAGATGTTATTGGTCACATGGTTAGCAGATGTTATTGGTCACATACACGTGGTTAGCAGATGTTATTGGTCACATGGTTAGCAGATGTTATTGGTCACATACACATGGTTAGCAGATGTTAATGGTCACATGCACATGGTTAGCAGATGTTAATGGTCACATACACACGGTTAGCAGATGTTATTGGTCACATACACATGGTTAGCAGATGTTATTGGTCACATGGTTAGCAGATGTTATTGGTCACATGGTTAGCAGATGTTATTGGTCACATTGTTAGCAGATGTTATTGGTCACATGGTTAGCAGATGTTATTGGTCACATGGTTAGCAGATGTTATTGGTCACATACACATGGTTAGCAGATGTTATTGGTCACATACACATGGTTAGCAGATGTTAATGGTCACATGGTTAGCAGATGTTATTGGTCACATACACATGGTTAGCAGATGTTATTGGTCACATGCACATGGTTAGCAGATGTTATTGGTCACATGGTTAGCAGATGTTATTGGTCACATGGTTAGCAGATGTTATTGGTCACATGGTTAGCAGATGTTATTGGTCACATGGTTAGCAGATGTTATTGGTCACATACACATGGTTAGCAGATGTTATTGGTCACAAACACATGGTTAGCAGATGTTATTGGTCACATGCACATGGTTAGCAGATGTTATTGGTCACATACACATGGTTAGCAGATGTTATTGGTCACATACACATGGTTAGCAGATGTTATTGGTCACATGCACATGGTTAGCAGATGTTATTGGTCACATGCACATGGTTAGCAGATGTTATTGGTCACATGGTTAGCAGATGTTATTGGTCACATGCACATGGTTAGCAGATGTTATTGGTCACATACACATGGTTAGCAGATGTTATTGGTCACATGGTTAGCAGATGTTATTGGTCACATGCACGTGGTTAGCAGATGTTATTGGTCACATGGTTAGCAGGTGTTATTGGTCACATACACGTGGTTAGCAGATGTTATTGGTCACATGGTTAGCAGATGTTATTGGTCACATGGTTAGCAGATGTTATTGGTCACATACACATGGTTAGCAGATGTTATTGGTCACATGGTTAGCAGATGTTATTGGTCACATGCACATGGTTAGCAGATTTTATTGGTCACATACACATGGTTAGCAGATGTTATTGGTCACATGGTTAGCAGATGTTATTGGTCACATGGTTAGCAGATGTTATTGGTCACATGGTTAGCAGATGTTATTGGTCACATGGTTAGCAGATGTTATTGGTCACATGGTTAGCAGATGTTATTGGTCACAAACACATGGTTAGCAGATGTTATTGGTCACATGCACATGGTTAGCAGATGTTATTGGTCACATACACATGGTTAGCAGATGTTATTGGTCACATGGTTAGCAGATGTTATTGGTCACATGCACATGGTTAGCAGATGTTATTGGTCACATACACATGGTTAGCAGATGTTATTGGTCACATACACATGGTTAGCAGATGTTATTGGTCACATGCACATGGTTAGCAGATGTTATTGGTCACATGGTTAGCAGATGTTATTGGTCACATGCACATGGTTAGCAGATGTTATTGGTCACATACACATGGTTAGCAGATGTTATTGGTCACATGGTTAGCAGATGTTATTGGTCACATGCACATGGTTAGCAGATGTTATTGGTCACATGGTTAGCAGGTGTTATTGGTCACATACACGTGGTTAGCAGATGTTATTGGTCACATGGTTAGCAGATTTTAATGGTCACATGGTTAGCAGATGTTATTGGTCACATGGTTAGCAGATGTTATTGGTCACATGCACATGGTTAGCAGATGTTATTGGTCACATACACATGGTTAGCAGATGTTATTGGTCACATGGTTAGCAGATGTTATTGGTCACATGGTTAGCAGATGTTATTGGTCACATGGTTAGCAGATGTTATTGGTCACATGGTTAGCAGATGTTATTGGTCACATGGTTAGCAGATGTTATTGGTCACATACACATGGTTAGCAGATGTTATTGGTCACATACACATGGTTAGCAGATGTTAATGGTCACGTGGTTAGCAGATGTTATTGGTCACATGGTTAGCAGATGTTATTGGTCACATGCACATGGTTAGCAGATGTTATTGGTCACTTGGTTAGCAGATGTTATTGGTCACATACACGTGGTTAGCAGATGTTATTGGTCACATGGTTAGCAGATGTTATTGGTCACATGGTTAGCAGATGTTATTGGTCACATACACATGGTTAGCAGATGTTATTGGTCACATGGTTAGCAGATGTTTTTGGTCACATGCACATGGTTAGCAGATGTTATTGGTCACATACACATGGTTAGCAGATGTTATTGGTGACATGGTTAGCAGATGTTATTGGTCACATGGTTAGCAGATGTTATTGGTCACATGGTTAGCAGATGTTATTGGCCACATGGTTAGCAGATGTTATTGGTCACATACACATGGTTAGCAGATGTTATTGGTCACATGCACATGGTTAGCAGATGTTATTGGTCACATACACATGGTTAGCAGATGTTATTGGTCACATGGTTAGCAGATGTTATTGGTCACATGCACATGGTTAGCAGATGTTATTGGTCACATACACATGGTTAGCAGATGTTATTGGTCACATGGTTAGCAGATTTTATTGGTCACATGGTTAGCAGATTTTATTGGTCACATGGTTAGCAGATGTTATTGGTCACATACACATGGTTAGCAGATGTTATTGGTCACATACACATGGTTAGCAGATGTTATTGGTCACATGGTTAGCAGATGTTTTTGGTCACATGCACATTGTTAGCAGATGTTATTGGTCACATACACATGGTTAGCAGATGTTATTGGTCACATACACATGGTTAGCAGATGTTATTGGTCACATACACATGGTTAGCAGCTGTTAATGGTCACATGGTTAGCAGATGTTATTGGTCACATACACATGGTTAGCAGATGTTAATGGTCACATACACATGGTTAGCAGATGTTAATGGTCACATGCACATGGTTAGCAGATGTTATTGGTCACATGGTTAGCAGATGTTATTGGTCACATGCACATAATTAGCAGATGTTATTGGTCACATGCACATGGTTAGCAGATGTTATTGGTCACATGGTTAGCAGATGTTAATGGTCACATACACATGGTTAGCAGATGTTATTGGTCACATGCACATGGTTAGCAGATGTTAATGGTCACATACACACGGTTAGCAGATGTTATTGGTCACATACACATGGTTAGCAGATGTTATTGGTCACATGGTTAGCAGATGTTATTGGTCACATGCACATGGTTAGCAGATGTTATTGGTCACATGGTTAGCAGATGTTATTGGTCACATACACGTGGTTAGCAGATGTTATTGGTCACGTGGTTAGCAGATGTTAATGGTCACATGCACATGGTTAGCAGATGTTAATGGTCACATACACACGGTTAGCAGATGTTATTGGTCACATACACATGGTTAGCAGATGTTATTGGTCACATGGTTAGCAGATGTTATTGGTCACATGGTTAGCAGATGTTATTGGTCACATTGTTAGCAGATGTTATTGGTCACATACACATGGTTAGCAGATGTTATTGGTCACATGGTTAGCAGATGTTATTGGTCACATACACATGGTTAGCAGATGTTATTGGTCACATACACATGGTTAGCAGATGTTAATGGTCACATGGTTAGCAGATGTTATTGGTCACATACACATGGTTAGCAGATGTTATTGGTCACATGCACATGGTTAGCAGATGTTATTGGTCACATGGTTAGCAGATGTTATTGGTCACATGGTTAGCAGATGTTATTGGTCACATGGTTAGCAGATGTTATTGGTCACATGGTTAGCAGATGTTATTGGTCACATACACATGGTTAGCAGATGTTATTGGTCACAAACACATGGTTAGCAGATGTTATTGGTCACATGCACATGGTTAGCAGATGTTATTGGTCACATACACATGGTTAGCAGATGTTATTGGTCACATACACATGGTTAGCAGATGTTATTGGTCACATGGTTAGCAGATGTTATTGGTCACATGCACATGGTTAGCAGATGTTATTGGTCACATGGTTAGCAGGTGTTATTGGTCACATACACGTGGTTAGCAGATGTTATTGGTCACATGGTTAGCAGATGTTATTGGTCACATGGTTAGCAGATGTTATTGGTCACATGCACATGGTTAGCAGATTTTATTGGTCACATACACATGGTTAGCAGATGTTATTGGTCACATGGTTAGCAGATGTTATTGGTCACATGCACATGGTTAGCAGATTTTATTGGTCACATACACATGGTTAGCAGATGTTATTGGTCACATGGTTAGCAGATGTTATTGGTCACATGGTTAGCAGATGTTATTGGTCACATGGTTAGCAGATGTTATTGGTCACATGGTTAGCAGATGATATTGGTCACATGGTTAGCAGATGTTATTGGTCACATGGTTAGCAGATGTTATTGGTCACATGCACATGGTTAGCAGATGTTATTGGTCACATGCACATGGTTAGCAGATGTTATTGGTCACATGGTTAGCAGATGTTATTGGTCACATGCACATGGTTAGCAGATGTTATTGGTCACATACACATGGTTAGCAGATGTTATTGGTCACATACACATGGTTAGCAGATGTTATTGGTCACATGCACATGGTTAGCAGATGTTATTGGTCACATGGTTAGCAGATGTTATTGGTCACATGCACATGGTTAGCAGATGTTATTGGTCACATACACATGGTTAGCAGATGTTATTGGTCACATGGTTAGCAGATGTTATTGGTCACATGGTTAGCAGGTGTTATTGGTCACATACACGTGGTTAGCAGATGTTATTGGTCACATGGTTAGCAGATTTTAATGGTCACATGGTTAGCAGATGTTATTGGTCACATGGTTAGCAGATGTTATTGGTCACATGCACATGGTTAGCAGATGTTATTGGTCACATACACATGGTTAGCAGATGTTATTGGTCACATGGTTAGCAGATGTTATTGGTCACATGGTTAGCAGATGTTATTGGTCACATGGTTAGCAGATGTTATTGGTCACATGGTTAGCAGATGTTATTGGTCACATGGTTAGCAGATGTTATTGGTCACATACACATGGTTAGCAGATGTTATTGGTCACATACACATGGTTAGCAGATGTTAATGGTCACGTGGTTAGCAGATGTTATTGGTCACATGGTTAGCAGATGTTATTGGTCACATACACATGGTTAGCAGATGTTATTGGTCACATACACATGGTTAGCAGATGTTGTTGGTCACATGGTTAGCAGATGTTATTGGTCACATGCACATGGTTAGCAGATGTTATTGGTCACTTGGTTAGCAGATGTTATTGGTCACATACACGTGGTTAGCAGATGTTATTGGTCACATGGTTAGCAGATGTTATTGGTCACATGGTTAGCAGATGTTATTGGTCACATACACATGGTTAGCAGATGTTATTGGTGACATGGTTAGCAGATGTTATTGGTCACATGGTTAGCAGATGTTATTGGTCACATGGTTAGCAGATGTTATTGGCCACATGGTTAGCAGATGTTATTGGTCACATACACATGGTTAGCAGATGTTATTGGTCACATACACATGGTTAGCAGATGTTATTGGTCACATACACATGGTTAGCAGATGTTAATGGTCACATGGTTAGCAGATGTTAATGGTCACATGGTTAGCAGATGTTAATGGTCACATGGTTAGCAGATGTTATTGGTCACATACACATGGTTAGCAGATGTTATTGGTCACATACACATGGTTAGCAGATGTTATTGGTCACATACACATGGTTAGCAGATGTTATTTGTCACATACACATGGTTAGCAGATGTTAATGGTCACATGGTTAGCAGATGTTATTGGTCACATACACATGGTTAGCAGATGTTATTGGTCACATGCACATGGTTAGCAGATGTTATTGGTCACATGGTTAGCAGATGTTATTGGTCACATACACATGGTTACCAGATGTTAATGGTCACATGGTTAGCAGATGTTATTGGTCACATGGTTAGCAGATGTTATTGGTCACATACACATGGTTAGCAGATGTTATTGGTCACATACACATGGTTAGCAGATGTTATTGGTCACATGCACATGGTTAGCAGATGTTATTGGTCACATACACATGGTTTGCAGATGTTATTGGTCACATGGTTAGCAGATGTTAATGGTCACATGGTTAGCAGATGTTAATGGTCACATGGTTAGCAGATGTAAATGGTCACATACACATGGTTAGCAGATGTTATTGGTCACATACACATGGTTAGCAGATGTTATTGGTCACATACACATGGTTAGCAGATGTTATTGGTCACATACACATGGTTAGCAGATGTTATTGATCACATGGTTAGCAGATGTTATTGGTCACATGGTTAGCAGATGTTATTGGTCACATACACATGGTTAGCAGATGTTATTGGTCACATACACATGGTTAACAGATGTTATTGGTCACATACACATGGTTAGCAGATGTTATTGGTCACATGGTTAGCAGATGTTATTGGTCACAAACACATGGTTAGCAGATGTTAATGGTCACATACACATGGTTAGCAGATGTTAATGGTCACATACACATGGTTAGCAGATGTTATTGGTCACATACACATGGTTAGCAGATGTTATTGGTCACATACACATGGTTAGCAGATGTTATTGCGAGTGTTGTTAAATGCTTGTGCTTCTAGTTTTCTGACATTGCAGCAATATCTAACATGTAATCTAACAATACCCAACGACTACCTAATACACACAAATCTGAAGGGATGAAATTTGAATGTATACATATAAATATATGGATGAGCGATGACCCAGCGGCATAGGCAAGATACAATGGATGGTATAGAATATAGTATATTCATATGAGAAGAGGTATGCAAGTTATGTAAACATTATTAAAGTGGCCAATGATTTGAAGTCTAGAAAGGCTGCTGCCTACATATGTTAGTGATGGCTGTTTAACAGTCTGATGGCTTTGAGATAGAAGCTGTTTTTCAGTCTCTCAGTCCCTGCTTTGATGCACCTGTACTGACCTCGCCTTCTGTATGATAGCGGGGTGAACAGGCAGTGGCTCGGGTGGTTGTTGTCCTTGATGATCTTTATGGCCTTCCTGTGACATCGGGTGGTGTAGGTGTCCTGGAGGGCAGGTAGTTTGCCCCCGGTGATGCGTTGGGCAGACCTCACTACCCTGATGGTGATGGTGATGTGATGGCGAGGTGAGGGTGATGGCAGGGTGAGGGTGGTGGCGAGGGAGAGGTGAGGGTGATGGTGAGGGTGATGGTGAGGGTGATGGTGAGGGTGATGGCGAGGTGAGGGTGATGGCGAGGTGAGGGTGAGGGTGATGGCGAGATGAGGGTGATGGTGAGGGAGAGGTGAGGGTGATGGCCAGGTGAGGGTGATGGTGCGGGATAGGTGATGGTGAGGTGAGGTTGAGGGTGATGGCTAGGTGAGGTGAGGGTGATGGCAGGGTGAGGGTGGTAGCGAGGGAGAGGTGAGGGTGAGGGTGATGGCGAGGTGAGGGTGATGGCGAGGTGAGGGTGATGGTGAGGTGAGGGTGAGGGTGATGGCGAGGTGAGGGTGATGGTGAGGGAGAGGTGAGGGTGATGGCCTGGTGAGGGTGATGGTGCGGGATAGGTGATGGTGAGGGTGATGGTGAGGGTGAGGTTGAGGGTGATGGCTAGGTGAGGGTGATGGTGAGGGTGAGGTTGAGGGTGATGGTTAGGTGAGGGACAGGTGATAGCGAGGAAGAGGTATACAATAAGTGTTCTAGTAGAGAATGATAAAGGCCTCTACTGGCCAAAAGCCTGTATTAGCAAGGGCAGCACCATTTCACCATTTTGAAGAAGTCAACTGAGTGGGACTTCCTATGGGTTAAGGAAGGATCACATAATTCCATCAAGATCATCAGGAGGGATCAGCCATTGAATTATACACGTGAACAAACATTCCATAACTGCAGGTGGCAGTAAATGACCAACCTTGTCTTTATACCTCTTCAAACAACTGACTACTTCAAAATGGAAATGGCCTCCCTGGCACTGCCCGCGCGCGCCCAGACAGCCTAATGGAAATGGCCTCCCTGGCACTGCCCGCGCGCGCCCAGACAGCCTAATGGAAATGGCCTCCCTGGCACTGCCCGCGCGCGCCCAGACAGCCTAATGGAAATGATGTAGACGGGTTACAACATCACAGAAAAATGCACCAAAAAAAGCACGTATCAATGGGGCAGAAGGCCGTGTGGTTTATGGTTTCTGAACGGGCAGATGGCTAGAACGGGCAGATGGCTAGAACGGGCAGATGGCTAGAACGGGCAGATGGCTAGAACGGGCAGATGGCTAGAACGGGCAGATGGCTAGAACGGGCAGATGGCTGGAACGGGCAGATGGCTGGAACGGGCAGATGGCTAGAACGGGCAGATGGCTAGAACGGGCAGATGGCTGGAACGGGCAGATGGCTGGAACGGGCAGATGGCTGGAACGGGCAGATGGCTGGAACGGGCAGATGGCTAGAAGGGGCAGATGGCTAGAACGGGCAGATGGCTAGAACGGGCAGATGGCTAGAACGGGCAGATGGCTGGAACGGGCAGATGGCTGGAACGGGCAGATGGCTAGAACGGGCAGATGGCTAGAACGGGCAGATAGATAGAACGGGCAGATGGCTAGAACGGGCAGATGGCTAGAACGGGCAGATGGCTGGAACGGGCAGATGGCTAGAACGGGCAGATGGCTAGAACGGGCAGATGGCTGGAACGGGCAGATGGCTAGAAGGGGCAGATGGCTAGAAGGGGCAGATGGCTAGAAGGGGCAGATGGCTAGAACGGGCAGATGGCTAGAACGGGCAGATGGCTGGAACGGGCAGATAGATAGAACGGGCAGATGGCTAGAACGGGCAGATGGCTGGAACGGGCAGATGGCTGGAACGGGCAGATGGCTAGAACGGGCAGATGGCTAGAACGGGCAGATGGCTGGAACGGGCAGATGGCTAGAACGGGCAGATGGCTAGCAACAATGACACGAAGATGCCATGTGGGGAATCGTAGGTGGCTCGTTTTATCTTGTTATTGATACCCTATCTTGTTTTGACTCCAGTCATGTCAATGCTAATAGGCAAAAGAAATGCTATCTAATAACTAACAATGTATTTGAGAGACAAGTCAGGAACTCTGATACCTCCTGCACCTGTTGCTTCAGCCTGCTGTTTCCCAAGTTTTACTTCATTTTATTTTTATTTAAGTGTTTGTGTCAACACTTGCTACCAGCTAGCTAGCTAGGTTTCAATGGAGCTCGCTTCGCCTGGAATAGCTAACTTAGCTTCAACAGCACTGGAAATGTTATGTTTATTACGCTCTTGTCCGGGACAATATTGACAATGCGAACTTCCAATGTGGCAATTGTTTGCTAGCGAAGGATTACAGGAATGAGGTGGCTATCATTAGCAAGAAAATGTCAATTTTGCTCGAACTTATAGGGAAAATGCAACTGGGAACTATCTGGTTCTCAGCTCCTATGGCTGGACGCCGCTCGGGGTCTGATGGACGTTTCCCCACCACGTCATCTGTGCTCATCTGAATGGTCTGTGCTACCTGGAACTAGCCTGCCAAGGAAGTCATCTCCATCTGCTTCTCCTCCATCTTGTAGTGGAGTAGGTGA
This sequence comes from Salvelinus fontinalis, assembly GCF_029448725.1. Classification (NCBI taxonomy): domain Eukaryota; kingdom Metazoa; phylum Chordata; class Actinopteri; order Salmoniformes; family Salmonidae; genus Salvelinus; species Salvelinus fontinalis. Next base: position 428,365 of record NW_026600298.1, on the reverse strand, counting down.
AGGACAGCAAGAAGATTGGTCCAATCGGCGAGGTTCGTTCGGACCAGATTGATATAAGGAATAGCTTCGCTTCATTGGTGCCTGTTCATCGATGGAATTGCCTGTGTCTGCGATGGCGGTTCTGACTCCCAACTACACTGACGCCAGCAGCAGCTTTGTCGTCGAGTTTGACTCCTTTCCTTCTCTTTGGATCTGACAGGGCACTGCCTGCTGTGGGAGGTCTGGACCTGACAGGGCACTGCCTGCTGTGGGAGGTCTGGACCTGACAGGGCACTGCCTGCTGTGGGAGGTCTGGACCTGACAGGGCACTGCCTGCTGTGGGAGGTCTGGACCTGACAGGGCACTGCCTGCTGTGGGAGGTCTGGACCTGACAGGGCACTGCCTGCTGTGGGAGGTCTGGACCTGACAGGGCACTGCCTGCTGTGGGAGGTCTGGACCTGACAGGGCACTGCCTGCTGTGGGAGGTCTGGACCTGACAGGGCACTGCCTGCTGTGGGAGGTCTGGACCTGACAGGGCACTGCCTGCTGTGGGAGGTCTGGACCTGACAGGGCACTGCCTGCTGTGGGAGGTCTGGACCTGACAGGGCACTGCCTGCTGTGGGAGGTCTGGACCTGACAGGGCACTGCCTGCTGTGGGAGGTCTGGACCTGACAGGGCACTGCCTGCTGTGGGAGGTCTGGACCTGACAGGGCACTGCCTGCTGTGGGAGGTCTGGACCTGACAGGGCACTGCCTGCTGTGGGAGGTCTGGACCTATCTCCGGGAGCAGCGGGGGGCGTACTCTATCCTGCTTCTCGTGGGCCTGTGAAAAGGTTCAACGAATTGTGTGTGTGGGGGGGGGGGGGGGGGGTAGGAATGGGCGGATTTCTACATTCCCTTCTCCGACCGTTGTATTGGACAGTTCAACGGGGAGAAATGTCTCAGGCCCTGGAGTACAAACATTGTGCTATACAGGAGCACATGTACAAGACATCAAAAAGCTGTTCCCAGACATTATAAAACTGCATCAGGAAATTAAGTCTATCATAGTTCGTGTGGGGTTCAATGACATTATGAAGGACAGCTCAGAACATCTGAAGATCGATTTAAAAGAACTGATTGGGTCTCTGCTTGATACCAACAAATGCCCCATAATATCTGGCCCTCTGCCCTCCCTAAATCGTGACTTAACCCACCATAACAGACTTTTAGCCCGCCATAACTGGCTACGAGACTATTGCAGCTCTGTGGGTGTAACATTTATTGACAATGTTTATACCTTCTGGAAACAGCTAGCTTTATAAGGAGAATGGGATCCAACCAAATCATTTGGGTTCCTGGATCCTTTCACAGCATTTATAAGGCTGCGCTGAGACAATGACTTATCAATGACCCAAGCCCAGCTCAGTTAATACCCAAGCCCAGCTCAGTTAATACCCAAGCCCAGCTCAGTTAATACCTCCCATTGTGTCGCTGAGTTGGCATAATGCTTCAGCAAATGTACATTATACCAGGGGGCATTGGAAGACACAATGTAAGTAACCTAATTTATGTCCCTCTAACTGCCCTGAATGTCTCATGTACCTAATGTACCAGAGTGATACTGTCAGCACTGAGGCGGTGTGCCCTCGTAGACAGTCCACTGTGTGCAGCTCACCCTGTTAGCACTGAGGCGGTGTGCCCTAGTAGACAGTCCACTGTGTGCAGCTCACCCTGTCAGCACTGAGGCGGTGTGCCCTAGTAGACAGTCCACTGTGTGCAGCTCACCCTGTTAGCACTGAGGCGGTGTGCCCTAGTAGACAGTCCACTGTGTGCAGATGTTATTGGTCACATGCACATGGTTAGCAGATGTTATTGGTCACATGCACATGGTTAGCAGATGTTATTGGTCACATGCACATGGTTAGCAGATGTTATTGGTCACATGCACATGGTTAGCAGATGTTATTGGTCACATGCACATGGTTAGCAGATGTTATTGGTCACATGGTTAGCAGATGTTACTGGTCACATGGTTAGCAGATGTTAATGGTCACATGCACATGGTTAGCAGATGTTATTGGTCACATGCACATGGTTAGCAGATGTTATTGGTCACATGCACATGGTTAGCAGATGTTATTGGTCACATGCACATGGTTAGCAGATGTTATTGGTCACATGCACATGGTTAGCAGATGTTATTGGTCACATGCACATGGTTAGCAGATGTTATTGGTCACATGCACATGGTTAGCAGATGTTATTGGTCACATGCACATGGTTAGCAGATGTTATTGGTCACATGCACATGGTTAGCAGATGTTATTGGTCACATACACATGGTTAGCAGATGTTATTGGTCACATGCACATGGTTAGCAGATGTTATTGGTCACATGCACATGGTTAGCAGATGTTATTGGTCACATGCACATGGTTAGCAGATGTTATTGGTCACATGCACATGGTTAGCAGATGTTATTGGTCACATGCACATGGTTAGCAGATGTTATTGGTCACATGCACATGGTTAGCAGATGTTATTGGTCACATGCACATGGTTAGCAGATGTTATTGGTCACATGCACATGGTTAGCAGATGTTATTGGTCACATGCACATGGTTAGCAGATGTTATTGGTCACATACACATGGTTAGCAGATGTTATTGGTCACATACACATGTTTAGCAGATGTTATTGGTCACATACACATGGTTAGCAGATGTTATTGGTCACATGGTTAGCAGATGTTATTGGTCACATACACATGGTTAGCAGATGTTATTGGTCACATACACATGTTTAGCAGATGTTATTGGTCACATACACATGGTTAGCAGATGTTATTGGTCACATGGTTAGCAGATGTTATTGGTCACATACACATGTTTAGCAGATGTTATTGGTCACATACACATGGTTAGCAGATGTTATTGGTCACATGCACATGGTTAGCAGATGTTATTGGTCACATGGTTAGCAGATGTTATTGGTCACATGGTTAGCAGATGTTATTGGTCACATGGTTAGCAGATGTTATTGGTCACATGGTTAGCAGATGTTATTGGTCACATACACATGGTTAGCAGATGTTATTGGTCACATGGTTAGCAGATGTTATTGGTCACATGGTTAGCAGATGTTATTGGTCACATGGTTAGCAGATGTTATTGGTCACATGGTTAGCAGATGTTATTGGTCACATGCTTAGCAGATGTTATTGGTCACATGGTTAGCAGATGTTATTGGTCACATGGTTAGCAGATGTTATTGGTCACATGGTTAGCAGATGTTATTGGTCACATGGTTAGCAGATGTTATTGGTCACATGGTTAGCAGATGTTATTGGTCACATGGTTAGCAGATGTTATTGGTCACATGGTTAGCAGATGTTATTGGTCACATGGTTAGCAGATGTTATTGGTCACATGGTTAGCAGATGTTATTGGTCACATGGTTAGCAGATGTTATTGGTCACATGGTTAGCAGATGTTACTGGTCACATGGTTAGCAGATGTTATTGGTCACATGGTTAGCAGATGTTACTGGTCACATGGTTAGCAGATGTTATTGGTCACATGGTTAGCAGATGTTATTGGTCACATGGTTAGCAGATGTTATTGGTCACATGGTTAGCAGATGTTATTGGTCACATGGTTAGCAGATGTTATTGGTCACATGGTTAGCAGATGTTATTGGTCACATGGTTAGCAGATGTTATTGGTCACATGGTTAGCAGATGTTATTGGTCACATGGTTAGCAGATGTTACTGGTCACATGGTTAGCAGATGTTATTGGTCACATGGTTAGCAGATGTTACTGGTCACATGGTTAGCAGATGTTATTGGTCACATGGTTAGCAGATGTTATTGGTCACATGGTTAGCAGATGTTATTGGTCACATGGTTAGCAGATGTTATTGGTCACATGGTTAGCAGATGTTATTGGTCACATGGTTAGCAGATGCGCTAACATAAATAACATGAGCATGTCTACTTCTGCTAAACTTTCCAGTAATGAAAACAAGCAAGCATCCCAGAAAAGTGTTAACTGCCCACGTTAACGTATGTAGTTTAAGAAACTAGAATTCATGAAATCAATAATTTGCTAGTAACAGATGACATTCATATTTCCGGCTGTCTCTGAAACTCAGTTAGATAACTTATGATGGGCTAGGGTTATCAGTCAACCTACCAGGGATTGATGAGGAATTTAAAAAATGTTACGGTTGAGAGGGATGAGGCAAAATAATACGTCTATATAGTAAGCAAATAAGTCTGGCAGCACAACCGATTGGCAAACGTACTGCAAATTGATAAATCATGTGACTAAACTGAATACAAGGAAGAAGAAGAAACTACACTATGAAACAAAGAAGAACGACAGTAAAAAATCTTTGCAGCACCTTAAATTACATTTTGGGCAAAAAGGCAAACTCAGCTCCATCATTTATTGAATCAGATGGCTCATTCATCACAAAGCCCACTGATATTGCAAACTATCCTAATCATTTTTTTCATTGGCAAGATTATCAAATGTAGGCATGAAAGTGGAGAGCCTGATAAAGCTGGTAGAAGTCTGTTATAATCCCCCCCCCCCCCCCCCCCCCCCCCCCCCTCCAGGTCCAGTATTCTCCAGGAGAGCCTGATAAAGCTGGTAGAAGTCTGTTATAACCTCTCCTCTCTCCCCCCCCTCCAGGTCCAGTATTCTCCAGGAGAGCCTGATAAAGCTGGTAGAAGTCTGTCATAACCTCTCCTCTCTCCCCCCCTCCAGGTCCAGTATTCTCCAGGAGAGCCTGATAAAGCTGGTAGAAGCCTGTAATGATCAGAGCCACAGTATGGACCGCTGGCTCAGTAAACTAGAGGCTTCTAACTGGCAGACTCACGTCAAGGAGATCCTCACTACTGCCTGTCTGGCTGCTCAGTGCATCGACAGGTAGATAACCTACTACAGGGTATCTCTCTATCTATCTCTGTCTCTCTTTGAAGTTAAACTCAATCAACTTTTATCCCTCTCGCGTCTGTCTGTCTCAGGGAGGGTGCGTCAGTACTTGTGCACGGGACAGAGGGGACAGACTCGACCCTACAGGTGACGTCTCTGGCTCAGATCATCCTGGACCCAGCCTGCAGGACCATCCAGGGATTCCAAACTTTAGTGGAGAGAGAGTGGCTGCAGGTAACACACTCTGAGCCTGAGCTATCCCCACCCCCCCCACCCCAACCCTAATAGCAAGCCTTCTCTCTCTGAACATTCAATGATGCTTTATTGGCATGGGAAACATGTTTACATTGCTAAACCAGTGAAATATACAAAAACAAAAACAACATTTTGTTGTTGAAATGAACAGTAAACATTGCGCTCATAAAGGTTTCAAAAACAATAGAAGTTTCAAGTGTAAAATTATCAGCTATGTATCGTGTTTTAGCAATGTAGTATGAATAATAGGGGAAGATAAACAAACACAAACAAACAAAATAAATAAATATTGGTTGTATTTAGAGTGTTGTTAGTGTTAGTTACACTGTTTCCCTTTTCTCATGGCATCCTGCCACACATCTTGCTGCTGTGGCACATTGCAGTATTTTGCCTAATAGATATGGGAGTTTATCAATATATGATTTGTTTTCAAATTATTTGTGGGTCAAGGAACAGAAACAGAACCGAGAACGAAAGTGATCCACACTGTTCCGGAACAAAACCGTTATTTTAAAAGCAAGAGAACCAGTTAATAACATTTTAAGTTCCAGGCATTTTTTGTTGTTGTCCCCCCCCCCCCCCCCCCCCCAAAATGCAACAAAGCGCCTATGCAAAACTCTGTCACTCAGAACTTATTCCAGTGTCTCCATACCAGCTGAAAATCTTTGCCAATGTGTGTTTAGGCTACCTGTCCCTCCCCCCTCTAAAGCATTACTGTACTGACGTATTAAGCATAATTCAGAAGATGGGGAGAATTATTGTAATTTTTTTCTATGCTAATTATGGATACTATAGGACTAATTTCCACATTTCTCTATCCGCTGTGATTGGTGAAGTAATTGTAATGAGCTAAATAGATTTTTTTTTTAATTTAAGGAACAGGAAAAAACCATATGAATCGGTAAAAGATTTTCAGGTACTTTATTTTGCTGGTTGGAACAATGGAAAAATAGTGGTTCTGTTCAGAACGAAATAATTGGAAAATCATTTTGGTTCCAACCCCTGGTTTCCACCTCATTTGGTGGGCAGTGTGCACAAATATTGTTTTCCCTCGAGAGCCACGTCTACCCTTCTCTCAATAGCAAGGCTATGCCCAATTGAATCTGTACATAGTCAAGGATTTTCTTAATGTTGGGTCAGTCACGGTGGTCAGGTATTCTGCCAGTGTGTACTCTCTGTTTAGGGCCAGATAGCATTCCAGTTTGATCAGTTTTTGGGGAGTTGATTCCTTCCAGTGTGTCAATTAATTATCTATTTGGTTGGGTCTAAATGTGTTTCTGTCCTGGCGCTCTGTGGGGTGGGTTTGTGTTTGTCAACAGAGCCCTAGAACCAGCTTGCTGGGGGGACTCTTCTCCAGGTTAATCTCTCTGTAGCTTTGTGGTGGAATTTGTGGGCATCGCTTCCTTTTAGGTGGTTGTGGAATTTAACAGCTATTTTCTGGATGTTGATAACTAGTGGGTATAGTCCTAATTCTGCTCTGCATTATTTGGGTTTTGCATTGTACACAAGTATATTTTTTGCATAATTCTGCATGCGGAGTCTCAATTGAATGTTTGTCCCATTTTGTGAATTATTGGTTGGTGAGTGGACCCCAGACCTCACAACCATAGAGGGCAATGGGTTCGATAACTGATTCAAGTATTTTTTAGCACGATCAATTAGGATGGCGACTTTTATGTTCCTTTTGATGGCATAGAAGGCCCTTGCCTTGTCTCTTAGATCGTTCACAGCCTTGTGGAAGTTACCTGTGGTGTTGATGTTTAGATCGAGGTAGATATAGTTGTTTGTGTGCTCTAGGGCAGCGGTGTCTCGATATAATGTGTATGTGTTGTCCTGGCAACTGGACCTTTTTTTTGGAACACCATTATTTTTGTCTTACTGAGATTTACTGTCAGGGCCCAGGTCTGTCAGAATCTGTGCAAAAGATCTAGGTGCTGCTGTAGACCCTCTTTGGTTGGGGACAGAAGCACCAGATCATCTGCAAACAGTGGACATTTGACTTCAGATTCTAGTAGGTTGAGGCCGGGTGCTGCTGACTGTTCTAGTAGGTTGAGGCCGGGTGCTGCTGACTGTTCTAGTAGGTTGAGGCCGGGTGCTGCTGACTGTTCTAGTAGGTTGAGGCCGGGTGCTGCTGACTGTTCTAGTGCCTTCGCCAATTCATCAATTCTGCCTTATTCTTAAATGGATGAAGAAAAACAATCCTCATCAATCTACACACAAAACCCCATAAGGACAAAGCAAAAACAGGTTTTTAGAACTTCCTCCAAATTTATATGATTTAAAAAAAAATACCTTTAAGTATTCAGACCCTTTGCTATGACCCTCAAAATTGAGCTCAGGTGCATCCTGTTTCCATTGATCATCCTAGAGATGTTTCTAAAACTTGTGGTAAATTTAGTTGATTGGACATGATTTGGAAAGGTACACACCTGTCTATATAAGGTCCCACAGTTGACAGTGCTTGTCAGAGAAAAAACCAAGCCATGAGGTTGAAGAAATTGTCCGTAAAGCTCTGAGACAGGATTGTGTTGAGGCACAGATCTGGGGAAGGGTACCAAAACATTTCTGCCGCATTGAAGGTCCCCAAGAACACAGTGGCCTCCATCGTTCTTAAAGACGCTTGGAACAACAAAGACTCTTTCTAGAGCTGGCCGCCCGGCCAAACTGAGCAATCGGGGGAGAAGAGGCCTGGTCAGGGAGGTGACTAAGAAATCGATGGTCACTCTGACAGAGCTCTAGAGTTCCTCTGTGGAGATGGAAGAACCTTCCCTAAGGTCAACTATCTCAGCAGCACTCCACCAATCAGGCTTTTATGGTAGAGTAGCCAGGCGGAAGCCACTCCTCAGTAAAGGCACATGACAGCCCGCTTGGAGTTTGCCAAAAGGCACCTAAAGGACTCTCAGACCACGAGAAACAATTTTCTCTGGTCTGATGAAACCAAGATTGAACTCTTTGGCCTGAATGCCAATTGTCACGTCTGGACGAAACCTGGAACCATCCCTACTGTGAAGCATGGTGGTGGCAGCATCATGCTGTGGGGATGTTTTTCAGCGACAGGGACTGGGAGACCAGCCCGAATTCTGGATAGAGTACAGAGAGATTCTTGATGACAACCTGCTCCAGAGCGCTCAGGACCTCAGACTGGGGTGAAGGTTCACCTTCCAACAGGACAATGACCCTAAGCACACAGCCAAGCCAACGCAGGAGTGGCTTCGGGACAAGTCTCTGAATGTTCTTGAGTGTCCCGGCCAGAGCCTGGACTTGAACCCAATCGAACATCTCTGGAGAGACCTGAAAATAGCTGTGCAGCGATGCTCCCCATCCAACCTGACAGAGCTTGAGAGGATCTGCAGAGAAGAATCTGAGAAACTCCCCAAATACAGGTGTGCCAAACTTGTAGCATCATACCCAAGAAGACTCGAGGCTGTAATCACTGGCAAATGTGCTTCAACAAAGTACTGAGTAAAGGGTCTCAATACTTATTTAAATGTGATATTTCATGTTTGTTTAAAATGTTTTAATACATTTATAAAAACCTGTTTTTGCTTTGTCATTATGGGGTATTGTTTGTCGATTGAGGACAAAAAACAATTGAATCTATTTTAGAATAAGTCTAACGTAAGAAAATTTGGAAAAAGTCAAGGGGTCTATAATAAATAATAAATAAAATCCGAATTCACTGTATTGTGAGCGGACCAAGTAATTGGGCGTCACTCAAAAGCAGGAAGGTGGAACAAACGAGTCAGGAGTAGGTTTTATTGATTGAACAAAGTTCTATATTGAGGGCATTTGGACAACACAAACACTCCAACGTAATCAACGAAAATCTCTCGAAGGAAAAAGAAAGCATATCTTCTTCTCCAGATCAAAAACAGGAGCACAATATGATTGTCTTTAAACTACAACAAAAAGTCAAGGCATTGTCACCCTCTTAATGGTTCTTCATAGATAGCTCCTCTGTCTCGGTGGCCATCTTCCAGAGATAGTCCCATCTCTGCTGGTTCCATACTCTCTCTTATAGGGGAAGGAGAATATCTCATTAGTAGTGTCAGCTGTGCTTAATTGCCTCTGGTTACCTTGTCTCCCATGCCTTGTTGGGCTACCATCCGTGAGCCCAGCCTGCCCTCTGGTGGTCCTTCCACATACCTTCCCCCTCAGGACCGAACCGGAGGGTCGGGCGCCAGACGCACCGTCTTGGTCGCGTCGGGACAGCGCGTCTGCATTCCCGTTCCTCGATCCGGCCCTGTGGATGACATGGAAAGAGAACGGTTGTAAAGACAAAAACCATCTGCCTATTCTGTTGTTATTGTTTCTCTTACCAGCCATCGACGTGAGGGGCGCATGGTCCGTAACTAAAGCAAACCTCCGACCCAGTAGGTAGTACCGGAGATAATCGAGGGCCCACTTAATGGCTAAGGCCTCTTTCTCTACGGTAGCATACCTCTGTTCCCGATCGCTGAGCTTCCTACTTATGAAGAGAATCGGCTTCTCTGCTTCGCCTTTACCCTGAGCTAGTACGGCCCGAGCCCTGTATCCGAGGCGTCAACCTGCACAATGAACTCTTGTGAGAAGTCCGGAGCCTGTAGGACGGGATCAGAACACAGGCCATCTTTTAGCGATTGAAAGGCCTCTTCCGTCTCGTCTTTCCACTCTACCTGATTTGGCAAGTTTTTCTTGATGAGGTTTGTGAGGGGATTGGCAATGGTTGCATATCCCGGGATAAAACGGCGATAATATCCCGTTATCCCTAAGAAGGCCCGAACGTCCCGCTTGGTCCGGGGTCGCGGCCAGTCCCGAATTGCCCTGGTCTTCTCTGCCTGTGGGCGTATTTTCCCATTCCCCACGGTGTACCCCAGGTATTCCGCTTCGGACAGACCCAGGCAGCATTTATTTGGATTCGCCGTCAACCCTGTGGCTTCCAAACTCACGAGCACCGCCCGTAATCGCAGGAGGTGACTATCCCAGTCCTCGCTGTGGATAACCACATCGTCTATGTACGCCGCTGCATACTCTTGATGGGGCCGTAGAATGGCATCCATGAGGCGTTGGAAAGTTGCAGCGGCACCATGCAGTCCGAAGGGCATCCTCACATACTGGAAAAGCCCCTCTGGTGTGGCGAAGGCAGTCTTTGGGCGATCCTCCGAAGCCACCGGCACTTGCCAATATCCCTTCGTCAAATCCAGGGTGGTGATGAACTTGGTCTTTCCTAAGCGCTCCAAGAGTTCATCCACGCGGGGCATGGGATACGCATCGAATGTAGAGATGGCATTCACGGCCCTAAAATCGTTGCAGAGTCTCATACTACCATCGGATTTGGGGACCAGGACTATGGGACTGGACCACTCACTCGTCGATGGCTCGATCACACCCATCCTCAACATCTCCCTTACCTCGTTCTTAGCGATGACACGCCGAGCCTCAGGAATCCTGTAAGGGCGGATATGCACCTTCTTGCCGGGTTCAGTGTGGATATGGTGGAACAGGACATCTGTTTGTCCTGGGAATGGAGAGAATATTCGACCGAAGTTCATAAACAGCTTGTCTAGCTGTCTTGACTGCTCCGGCAGGAGAGTTTGACCACGGCGCACCGGTGGTAGAGCCTCCTCTTTTCCTTTTCCCTCCAGGGCCATCAAAGCCACCTCTTCCTCTCTTCCATGGTACGGCTTCAACAGGTTTATGTGATAGAGTTGGACCTTCTTCCTTCTATCAGGTTGCTTGATGAGGTAATTGACCGGTGAGACCCTTTTCATTACCTCGTAGGGTCCCCTCCACTGTGCCAGCAAGCGATGTTCGGCCGTGGGCACGAGCACCATCACTTTCTCTCCCACGGTGAACTCACGGGGGGTTGCGGACTTATCATAGGCCCGGCCTTGGGTCCTTTGTGCCTTCTCCATATGCTCCTTGACTATGGGCCACACTGCTGATAGGCGGTCTCTCATCAGGGTAATATGTTCTATTGTGGATCGAAAGGGGCATGGTTGGGTCTCCCAGGTCTCCTTGGCTAAGTCGAGGATCCCTCGACAGGGTCTGCTATAGAGCAATTCAAATGGAGAGAATCCAGTGGATGCTTGGGGTACTTCTCGCAGGGCAAACATTAAGTGTGGGAGAAGCATGTCCCAGTTTTTCCCGTCTCGGGACACCACTCTTCTCAACATGCTTTTAATCGTTTTGTTCAAGCGTTCACACAACCCGTCTGTTTGAGGGTGGAATATGCTTGTACGTATCTGTTGAACCTGATACAACCGACACAAGTCCTTCATCAACCTCGACATGAATGGGGTTCCCTGATCAGTTAAGATCGTCTTGGGGAGGCCCACCCGAGAGAACATCATGAATAATTCCTTGGCAATTCCCTTTGACGACATGTTACGCAGGGGTATGGCCTCCGGGAACTTGGTAGCGTAATCTATGACCACTAGGATGTACTCGTGTCAGGTGTCCTCCTAGGACGTGGGAATGGGCTAACTGTAGAACTGTATCCCTGTATGGTCTAGGCACCATTAGTAATTCCTGGTTTCCCCCCCTTCGTCGTACGACCCAGTATAAGAGACCCCGCCTGATTGCATAGTAAGGAAGAGAGGGCTCACCTGATCCGTCGACGTTCCTCCCGTCGATCACCTTCACCTTCCTCATGGCCTCCCTTAGGTCTGGGACTCTATGCTGCGAGGTGCCGAACTGTCCCTTTAATTCCTGGGGCAGATCAACCTCGGTAGAGGGATGTGGAGGATGTTCCCCATTCCCCTCAGGGGTGACCGATGAGAACCCCTTCCAGGTTCCCTCCTCGGATGGAGCTTCAAATATATCCCTTAGCGTCTGGTTGCTCCTTCCTTCCTGTGTAGTGTATAACCCTTCACAGGTGTCTTCATCGGTGGTTTCCTGGAATATTTGTCGTAAACGTTGGGTTGCTATTTCTTCCTCTGCTGCAGAGGACGAGGACGTAGCTACGTCTCCTTGTAGGACTACTACCTCGGGCTTGGATTTTCTCTTCTTTCCTGTCCCCCTTCTTTCCATGCATAACGTCATCTGCCGAAGCTCCTTATATAGGGGACAGTCTCTCCCGATCAATAATGGTACCTTCAGCTGGGGCACTTTCCCTGCCCTGACTGTACACCTTCCTTTTGGAGTGAGAATCGGCAGATTCACAGTGGGGTAATAGTGGGTGTCTCCATGGATACAGGATACGGCTACTTTGTCTGGTAGCAGTGTTGCGGAGGTCACCAGCCGCTCCTCTACTAACGTAACCATACTTCCCGAGTCGAGAATGGCTACCACATCTTGTCCTTCGACTCGAACTGGAATCTCTGGGGCTAGGGCTATTTCTGCTAACCAACAGTGTTGATCCTGCCCTCTCAAACCGCGATGTGTGGGGGTGGGCAGTGATGACTCTGTGACCATGGGCTCGTCCTTGCTAGGACATTGTGGGGCATAATGGTCGGGAGACTGACATTTATAACACCGACCCTGCTGTGTGGGGGATGACTTCTCCCACCTCCGGAGGGGGTTTGGACGTTTCGGTGGCGGACGCGTCGGGGTGAGTTGTGGTATGGGATTGGAAGAATCCTTCCGATCCTCCTTGTCACTTTTTACTCCCCTGTAGACCGATATGTTTCCACCGCCGGGCTATGTCGTCGGCTGACAACGGGTTGGCTTGCCCCACAACCCTTTTTAAGTCACTGGGTAATTCCCTCAATATCTTGTCCACTACGAGAATCTCTATCACCTGACCTACTCCCTTTTCAGGTTCTAGCCACTGTTTCGTCAGTCGTATTAATGCAAAGATCTGGGCACGGACGGGTTGGTCAGCTGTATAGGTCCATTTATGGACTTTACGGCCCTATCTCTGGCAGTCAGCTGGTACCGGGATAGGATCTCGGTTTTTAGTCGCCCATATTTCTTAGCTTCGCGGGCATCCAGGTCAAAATAGGCTTCCTGAGCCACCCCGGTCAAAAGAGGGGCTAATGCGCTCGCCCATTCTGTGGGCGGCCACTCTTCCAAGGTGGCCGTCCTTTCGAAGGTCATGAGGATGGCCTCAATATCATCCTCCTTGGAGAGACGAGGTAAGATGGCATGAGCAGCCGCTCTTGGCTTAACTCTAGGTTCTTCTCGCCGGCTCAGCTGTTGTTGCAGGAGTTCTATGGTTGTATGCTGTGCCGCGATCAATTGTTGTAGTAGGGCGTTATCCATCGTTCTTGAATGGTTCCTCCGGGTCTACTGGAAGAATCTTGATTTACTCACTTATCCTTGTGTCACTCGTCCACCTAATGCCCACATTCTCCACCAATGTGAGCGGACCAAGTAATTGGGCGTCACTCAAAAGCAGGAAGGTGGAACAAATGAGTCAGGAGTAGGTTTTCTTGATTGAACATAGTTCTATATTGAGGGCATTTGGACAACACAAAAACTCCAACGTAATCAACAAAAATCTCTCAAAGGAAAAAGAAAGCATATCTTCTTCTCCAGATCAAAAACAGGAACACAATATGATTGTCTTTAAACTACAACAAAAAGTCAAGGCATTGTCACCGTCTTAATGGTTCTTCATAGATAGCTCCTCTGTCTCGGTGGCCATCTTCCAGAGATAGTCCCTTTTCTGCTGGTTCCATACTCTCTCTTATAGGGGAAGGAGAATATCTCATTAGTAGTGTCAGCTGTGCTTAATTGCCTCTGGTTACCTTGTCTCCCATGCCTTGTTGGGCTACCATCCGTGAGCCCAGCCTGCCCTCTGGTGGTCCTTCCACAGTATTTATGTTGAAGAGGGTGGGGCTCGTGCTGCATCCCTGTCTCACCCCACGGCCCTGTGGAAACAAATCTGTGTATTTGTTGTTTGTGTACATTGATTTTATAATATCGTAGGTTTTCTCCCAACACTGCTCTCCGTCAGTTTATACAGCAGGCCCTCATGCGAAATTGAGTCAAACGATTTTTTTTTTAAACAACAAAGTATGAAAAGACGTTGTTTTGGTTTTGTCGATATAGCCTTGGTCATATTAGGCAGTTTTAAGTTAATCAAATCCAATAGTTTTTTTTTGTGCATATTCTATTCAAAAGGGTGTGCAGGGTGTATATCTGGTCTGTCAAACGGTATTTTGGTAAGAAGCCAATTTGACATTTCCTCAGGACATTGTTTTCACTGGGGAAATTTGAGTCTGCTGAGGATTTTTTCAGAGATTGCTGTTGAAACCGTTTCCATGGTAAGTAATGGGGTCAAATGTGTCTCCGCTTCTGTGGGTTGGATCAGACCTTGTTTCCAAATATTGGGGAAGAAGTTCAGAACTGATGATAATGTTGAGTTTAAGAATAGCCTATTTTAATTTTTGGGCTGTATATTTAATTATTTAGTTTAGTAATACCATCAACACCACAGGCCTTTTTGGGGTTTGAGGGTTTGTATTTTGTCTAGCTCATCCAATGTAATTAGAGAATCCAGTGGGTTCTGGTGGTCTCTAATACCTGATTTAGAGAATCCAGTGGGTTCTGGTGGTCTCTAATAGCTGATTTAGAGAATCCAGTGGGTTCTGGTGGTCTCGAATAGCTGATTTAGAGAATCCAGTGGGGTCTGGTGGTCTCTAATAGCTGATTTAGAGAATCCAGTGGGTTCTGGTGGTCTCTAATAGCTGATTTTGAGAATCCAGTGGGTTCTGGTGGTCTCTAATAGCTGATTTAGAGAATCCAGTGGGTTCTGGTGGTCTCTAATAGCTGATTTTGAGAATCCAGTGGGGTCTGGTGGTCTCGAATAGCTGATTTAGAGAATCCAGTGGGGTCTGGTGGTCTCTAATAGCTGATTTAGAGAATCCAGTGGGTTCTGGTGGTCTCTAATAGCTGATTTTGAGAATCCAGTGGGTTCTGGTGGTCTCTAATAGCTGATTTAGAGAATCCAGTGGGTTCTGGTGGTCTCTAATAGCTGATTTTGAGAATCCAGTGGGGTCTGGTGGTCTCTAATACCTGATTTAGAGAATCCAGTGGGTTCTGGTGGTCTCTAATAGCTGATTTAGAGAATCCAGTGGGTTCTGGTGGTCTCTAATAGCTGATTTTGAGAATCCAGTGGGTTCTGGTGGTCTCTAATAGCTGATTTAGAGAATCCAGTGGGTTCTGGTGGTCTCTAATAGCTGATTTTGAGAATCCAGTGGGGTCTGGTGGTCTCTAATACCTGATTTAGAGAATCCAGTGGGTTCTGGTGGTCTCTAATACCTGATTTAGAGAATCCAGTGGGGTCTGGTGGTCTCTAATAGCTGATTTAGAGAATCCAGTGGGTTCTGGTGGTCTCTAATAGCTGATTTAGAGAATCCAGTGGGGTCTGGTGGTCTCTAATACCTGATTTAGAGAATCCAGTGGGGTCTGGTACTCTCTCTAATAGCTGATTCTAAGTTTAGTAATGTGTTTCTTTGTTATATCTCCCTCCTCCCTCTAGGCGGGCCATCCGTTCCAGCAGCGTTGTTCCCAGTCAGCCTACAGTAACAGTAAGCCTCGTTGTGAAGCCCCGGTGTTCCTGCTCTTCCTGGACTGTGTGTGGCAGATCCTCCGCCAGTTCCCCTGCTCCTTCCAGTTCTCGCAACACTTCCTGGTACTGCTCTTCGAACACGCCTACGCCTCGCAGTTCGGGACCTTCGTGGGCAACAGCGCCTCCGAGAGGTCTGTCAGAGAATTACATCCCGAGTGTCATACGTTATGTTTAGTTATGGATTTACGATGCCTTCAGAAAGTATTCGTACCCCTTGACTTATTCCACATTTTGTTGTGTTACAGCCTGAATTCAAAAATTCATTGCATATATTTTGTTTCTCACCCATCAATACACAATACCCCATAATGACATGACAATACCCCATAATGACATGACAATACCCCACAATGACAACACAATACCCCATAATGACATGACAATATCCCATAATGACATAACAATACCCCATAATGGCATGACAATACCCCACAATGACAACACAATACCCCATAATGACATGACAATACCCCACAATGACAACACAATACCCCATAATGACATGACAATATCCCATAATGACATAACAATACCCCATAATGACATGACAATATCCCATAATGACATGACAATACCCCATAATGACATGGCAATATCCCATAATGACATGACAATATCCCATAATGACATGACAATATCCCATAATGACATGACAATGTCCCATAATGACAAAGTGAAAACATGTTTTTAGAAATGTTAGAAAATGTATTAAATGAAATACAGAAATATCTAATTTACATAAGTATTCACACCCCTGAGTCAATACATGTTAGAATCACCTTTAGCCGATATTACAGCTGTGAGTCTTTCTGGGTAAGTCTCTAAGAGTGATTACAGCTGTGAGTCTTTCTGGGTAAGTCTCTAAGAGCTTTGTACACCTGGATTGTACAATATTTACACATTATTCTTTTAAAGAATTCTTCAAGCTCTGTCAAGTTGGTTGTTGATCGTTGCTGGACAACCATTTTCAAGTCTTGCCATAGATTTTCAAGCCAATTTAAGTCGAAACTGTAACTAGGCAACTCAGGAACGTTCAGTGTTGTCTTTGTTAGCAGCTCCAGTGTAGATTTTGTCGTGTGTTTTAGGTTATTGTCCTGCTGAAAGGTGAATTTGTCTTCTAGTGTCTGTTCGAAAGGAAACTGAACCAAGTTTTCCTCTAGGATTTTGCCTGTGCTTAGCTCTATTCCGTTTCTTTGACAAGCATATCCATAACATGATGTGGCCACCACCATGCTTGAAAATATGATGAGTGATACTCAGTGATGTGTTGGATTTGCCCCAAATATATCACTTTGTATTCAGGACATAAAGTTGCATTTTTTTGCAGATTTACTTTTGTCTCTTGTTGCAAATAGGATGCATTTTATACTGTAAAAGCTTCCTTCTTTCACTCTGTCATTTAGGTTAGTATTGTGGAGTAACTACAATGTTGTTGAGCCAGCCTCAGTTTTCTCCTATCACAGCCATTAAACTCTGGAACTGTTTTAAAGTCCCCATTGGCCTCATGGCCCTGAAGGGTTTCCTTCCTCTCCGGCAACTGAGTTAGGAAGGACGCCTTTATCTTTGTAGTGACTGGGTGTATTGATACACCATCCAAAGTGAAATTAATAACTTCACAAAGGGATATTCAATGTCTGCTTCTTATGTGTACCCATCTACCAATAGGTGCCCTTTGAGAGGCATTGGAAAACCTTGTGGTTGAATCTGTGTTTGAAATTCACTGCTCGCCTGAGGGACCTTACAGATAATTGTATGTTGTATATTTTATTTTACCTTTATTTAACTAGACAAGTCAGTTAAGAACTTATTCTTATTTACAATGACGGCCTAGGAACAAGTGGGTTAACTGCCTTGTTCAGGGGCAGAACGACAGATGTGTCAGCTCGGGGATTCGATCTTGCGACCTTTCGGTTACTAGTCCAAAGCTCTAACCACTAGGCTACCTGCCACCCCTGTGCCTCCCACGCAGGTATGTGTGGGGTACAGACATGAGATTAGTCATTCAAAAATGATGTTAAACACTATTATTGCACACAGAGTGAGTCCATGCAACTTATTATGTGACTTGTTAAGCACATGTTGACTCCTGAACGTATTTACGTTTGCCATAACAAAGGGGTTGAATTCTTATTGACTCGAGACATTTCAGTTTATATTTTTTTATGAATTTTTCTAAAAAAAAACATCATTCCACTTTGACATTATAGGGTGTGTGTGTGTGTGTGTGTGTGTGTGTGTGTGTGTGTGTGTGTGTGTGTGTGTGTGTGTGTGTGTGTGTGTGTGTGTGTGTGTGTGTGGAGAGGGTGTGTGTGTGTGTGTGTGGAGAGGGTGTGTGTGGAGAGGGTGTGTGTGTGTGTGTGTGTGTGTGTGTGTGTGTGTGTGTGTGTAGGCCAGTGACACAAAAAAAATCTAAATTTAATCCATTTTAAATTCAAGCTGTAACACAACAAATTGTAGAAGAAGTCAAGGGGTGTGAATACTTTCTGAAGGCTCTGTATCTCTATCTACATGTCGTCCATGATATTCCCTTTATGGTGCTGTACTTTTGACCAGGGCTCGTACAGTACATGGCCACTTCTGCTGTTTCCCTTGACTTTTTTAAACCTGTGACCTAGTCAGCCAGTCACACACAGGTCAGCCAGTCACACACAGGTCAGCCAGTCACACACAGGTCAGCGTGACCTCAGACCAGGTCAGCCAGTCACACGCAGGTCAGCGTGACCTCAGACCAGGTCAGCCAGTCACACGCAGGTCAGCGTGACCTCAGACCAGGTCAGCCAGTCACACGCAGGTCAGCGTGACCTCAGACCAGGTCAGCCAGTCACACGCAGGTCAGCCAGTCACACGCAGGTCAGCGTTACCTCAGACCAGGTCAGCCAGTCACACACAGGTCAGCGTTACCTCAGACCAGGTCAGCCAGTCACACACAGGTCAGCGTTACCTCAGACCAGGTCAGCCAGTCACACACAGGTCAGCGTTACCTCAGACCAGGTCAGCCAGTCACACACAGGTCAGCGTTACCTCAGACCAGGTCAGCCAGTCACACACAGGTCAGCGTGACCTCAGACCAGGTCAGCCAGTCACACGCAGGTCAGCGTGACCTCAGACCAGGTCAGCCAGTCACACACAGGTCAGCGTTACCTCAGACCAGGTCAGCCAGTCACACGCAGGTCAGCGTGACCTCAGACCAGGTCAGCCAGAAAGATAGTGTGTTCTACAGTGGAGAATCTATGTTCACTGGAAGGGACTGGGGATACAAAAGTTACTGCTCAAGTTACCCCAATAAGTCTGACATTAATATTGCTTTGTAGAGCCACTAAGTCTGACATTAATATTGCTTTGAAGAGCCTCTGAACATGCCGATTTGGCACGTTGCTCATTAAAAAACAACTAGATTTCAGTGTTGTAGGGGTGTATCCTGACCGATTCCGGTTAATGATGTGTCCCCCCCATGAAACACTGCCTATTTCACTTCCTCAAAATCCCCAGAATGAATCTAAGATAACTAAGATAATTAATGTTGGTATTTTTTTCCCCGAATATATAAAATTGCCCAACTAAAACACCATACTAAGGTGTTTAGTTGCAGCAAATGTACATTGTCAAATCAAAAACAAAATGTATTCTATTTACACTTTGTAGTCAGTTTTTGACGTTAGAATAACTTTCCTGACTCATATCATTGCCACATAGGCAATTTTCCAAGGTTTGTTGCTTTGTAAAGGCAGTCCCTCTAAGGTAGTGTGAATCCTAAATGGAAACCTATTCCCTTTATAGTGCAAATGCCCTCCTTTTGACCAGGGTACGATGTAGGGAATAGGGTCCCATAGGGTTCTGGTCTAAAGTAGTGCACTATAATAGGGAATAGGGTGGTTATGGGTCCTGGTCTAAAGTAGTGCACTATATAGGGAATAGGGTGCCATTTGGGACATAGACTTGTCACTCAGGGCTGCTCCAGCAGACAAGGCCCACTTACCCCTCTTAGTTACTTGGTTCTTATATATGTGTGTGTGTGTGTGTGTGTGTACTTTTGAAAGACTGGAAGGGTTACATTTGGAACAGATAGCTCCTAGCTGGTCTTATATTAAGTCTCAACTAAAACTCATAATGAATCATGTGGAAATTGACCAAGTTGAGGTGACTAACAGCTTGGAGTAACCCTGGAATGTAAACTGTCATGGTCAAAACATATTGATACAACAGTAGCTAAGATGGGGAGAAGTCTGTCCATAATAAAGCGCTGTTCTGCCTTCTTAACAACACTATCAACAAGGCAGGTCCTACAGGCCCTAGTTTCTACCTTCTTAACAACAGGTCCTACCGGCCCTAGTTTCTACCTTCTTAACAACACTATCAACAAGGCAGGTCCTACAGGCCCTAGTTTCTACCTTCTTAACAACACTGTCAACAAGACAGGTCCTACCGGCCCTAGTTTCTACCTTCTTAACAACACTATCAACAAGGCAGGTCCTACAGGCCCTAGTTTCTACCTTCTTAACAACACTATCAACAAGGCAGGTCCTACAGGCCCTAGTTTCTACCTTCTTAACAACACTATCAACAAGGCAGGTCCTACCGGCCCTAGTTTCTACCTTCTTAACCACTATCAACAAGGCAGGTCCTACAGGCCCTAGTTTCTACCTTCTTAACAACACTATCGACAAGGAAGGTCCTACAGGCCCTCGTTTCTACCTTCTTAACAACACTATCAACAAGGCAGGTCCTACAGGCCCTAGTTTCTACCTTCTTAACAACACTATCAACAAGGCAGGTCCTACAGGCCCTAGTTTCTACCTTCTTAACAACACTATCAACAAGGCAGGTCCTACAGGCCCTAGTTTCTACCTTCTTAACAACACTATCAACAAGGCAGGTCCTACAGGCCCTAGTTTCTACCTTCTTAACAACACTATCAACAAGGCAGGTCCTACAGGCCCTAGTTTCTACCTTCTTAACAGCACTATCAACAAGGCAGGTCCTACAGGCCCTAGTTTCTACCTTCTTAACAACACTATCAACAAGGCAGGTCCCACAGGCCCTAGTTTCTACCTTCTTAACAACACTATCAACAAGGCAGGCCCTACAGGCCCTAGTTTCTACCTTCTTAACAACACTATCAACAAGGCAGGTCCCACAGGCCCTAGTTTCTACCTTCTTAACAACACTATCAACAAGGCAGGCCCTACAGGCCCTAGTTTCTACCTTCTTAACAACACTATCAACAAGGCAGGTCCCACAGGCCCTAGTTTCTACCTTCTTAACAACACTATCAACAAGGCAGGTCCTACAGGCCCTAGTTTCTACCTTCTTAACAGCACTATCAACAAGGCAGGTCCTACAGGCCCTAGTTTCTACCTTCTTAACAACACTATCAACAAGGCAGGTCCCACAGGCCCTAGTTTCTACCTTCTTAACAACACTATCAACAAGGCAGGTCCTACAGGCCCTAGTTTCTACCTTCTTAACAGCACTATCAACAAGGCAGGTCCTACAGGCCCTAGTTTCTACCTTCTTAACAGCACTATCAACAAGGCAGGTCCTACAGGCCCTAGTTTCTACCTTCTTAACAACACTATCAACAAGGCAGGTCCTACAGGCCCTAGTTTCTACCTTCTTAACAACACTATCAACAAGGCAGGTCCCACAGGCCCTAGTTTCTACCTTCTTAACAACACTATCAACAAGGCAGGTCCTACAGGCCCTAGTTTCTACCTTCTTAACAACACTATCAACAAGGCAGGTCCCACAGGCCCTAGTTTCTACCTTCTTAACAACACTATCAACAAGGCAGGTCCTACAGGCCCTAGTTTCTACCTTCTTAACAGCACTATCAACAAGGCAGGTCCTACAGGCCCTGGTTTTGTCACACCTGGACTACTGTTCAGTCGTGTGGTCAGGTGCCACAAAAAAGGACTCAGGAAAAATTGCAATTGGCCCAGAACAGGGCAGCACGGCCGGCCCTTGGATGTACACAGAGAGCTAATATTAATAATATGCATGTCAATCTCTCCTGGCTCCAAGTGGAGGAGAGATTGACTTCATCCCTACTTTTATTTATGAGAGGTATTGACATGTTGAATACACCGAGCTGTCTGTCAAAACTACTGACACACAGCTCAGACACCCATGCATACCCCACAAGACATGCCACAAGAGGTCTCTTCACAGTCCCCAAGTCCAGAACAGACTATGGGAGGTGCACAGTACTACATAGAGCCATGACTACATGGAACTCTATTCCACAGTACTACATAGAGCCACGACTACATGGAACTCTATTCCACAGTACTACATAGAGCCATGACTACATGGAACTCTATTCCACAGTACTACATAGAGCCATGACTACATGGAACTCTATTCCACATTACTACATAGAGCCATGACTACATGGAACTCTATTCCACATTACTACATAGAGCCATGACTACATGGAACTCTATTCCACATTACTACATAGAGCCATGACTACATGGAACTCTATTCCACAGTACTACATAGATCCATGGCCACATGGAACTCTATTCTACATCAGGTAACTGAGAATCAGATTTATAAAACAGATAAAAATACACCTTATGGAACAGCGGGGACTGTGAAGCAACACAAACATAGGCACACGCACACACGATAACATACGCACTATACATACACATGGATTTAGTACTGTAGATATGTGGTAGTGGTGGAGTAGGGGCCTGAGGGCACACAGTGTGTTGTGAATGTATTGTAGGGTTAAAAATAAGTATATAAACTGCCTTAATTTTGCTGGACCCCAGGAAGAGTAGCTGCTGCCTTGGCAGGAACTAATGGGGATCCATAATAAACCCCAGGAAGAGTAGCTGCTGCCTTGGCAGGAACTAATGGGGATCCATAATAAATCCCAGGAAGAGTAGCTGCTGCCTTGACAGGAACTAATGGGAATCCATAATAAACCCCAGGAAGAGTAGCTGCTGCCTTGACAGGAACTAATGGGGATACATAATAAACCCCAGGAAGAGTAGCTGCTGCCTTGGCAGGAACTAATGGGGATACATAATAAAACCCAGGAAGAGTACCTGTTGCCTTGGCAGGAACTAATGTCGATCCATAATAAACCCCAGGGAGAGTAGCTGCTGCCTTGGCAGGAATTAATGGGGATCCATAATAAACCCCAGGAAGAGAGTAGCTGCTGCCTTGGCAGGAATTAATGGGGATCCATAATAAACCCCAGGAAGAGTAGCTGCTGCCTTGGCAGGAACTAATGGGGATCCATAATAAACCCCAGGAAGAGTAGCTGCTGCCTTTGCAGGAACTAATGGGGATCCATAATAAACCCCAGGAAGAGTAGCTGCTGCCTTGGCAGGAATTAATGGGGATCCATAATAAACCCCAGGAAGAGTACCTGTTGCCTTGGCAGGAACTAATGTCGATCCATAATAAACCCCAGGGAGAGTAGCTGCTGCCTTGGCAGGAACTAATGGGGATCCATAATAAACCCCAGGAAGAGAGTAGCTGCTGCCTTGGCAGGAATTAATGGGGATCCATAATAAACCCCAGGAAGAGTTGCTGCTGCCTTGGCAGGAACTAATGGGGATCCATAATAAACCCCAGGAAGAGTAGCTGCTGCCTCGGCAGGAACTAATGGGGATCCATAATAAACCCCAGGAAGAGTTGCTGCTGCCTTGGTAGGAACTAATGGGGATCCATAATAAACCCCAGGAAGAGTAGCTCCATAATAAATACAGATTTTCACGCATGTGAGAAATCTGGAAATGAGCATTAGCTGAAGTCTGGGTTTGCTAATGTAACAGAGTCAGATTCGTGACCTCACTTCCCAGCTTGAAAAGTCTCCACTCGCACTATTGAAACTCCTAGGTTTTTGGTAACCTAGTTGGCTAAGTGGGTGGTTACATGTGTTTTGCAGAGGTCCCGGGGTCTAGCCTCGGTGTGAGCGGGAGGAAGTGGTTCGGCTGATCAAGCACAGCTGTACTGGTATGGGAAACGTGTGTTAACATTGCCAAAGCAAGTGAAATAGATAAACAATAGTAAAATAAACACAACAAAATGTACAGTAAACATTACACTCTCAAAATGTCATATGTCTGTATACAGTGTTGTAATGATGTGGAAATAGTTAAAAGTACAAAAGGGAAGTTTAAGGCTATGTGCATAAATATGGGTTGCAGCTCGGTTTCCACCTCATTTTGTGGGCAGTGAGCACATAGTCTGTCTTCTCTTGAGAGCCATGTCTGCCTACGGCGGCCTTTCTCAATAGCAAGGCTATGCTCACTGAGTCTGTACATAGTCAAAGCTTTCCTTAAGTTTGGGTCAGTCACTGTGTACTCTCTGTTTACGGCCAAATAGCATTCTAGTTTGCTCTGTAATTTATATTGTTGTTTTCTCATGATTTGGTTGGCTTTAATTGTGTTGCTGTCCTGGGGCTCTGTGGGGTCTGTTTGTGTTTGTGAACAGAGCCCCAGGACCAGCTTGCTTAGGCGACTCTTCTTCAGGTTCATGTCTCTGTAGGTGATGGCTTTGTTATGTTGCTTTGTAGAATTTAACAGCTCCTTTCTGTATTTTGATAATTAGCAGGTATCCGGATGCATTATTTGTTGTTTTGCATTGTACACAGAGTATATTTGTGCAGAGTTTCAATTTGGTGTTTGTCCCATTTTGTGAATTATTGGTTGGTGAGCGGACCCCAGACCTCACAACCATAAAGGGCAATGGGTTCTATAACTGATTCAAGTATTTTTGTATTTTAAGCCAGATCCTAATTGTTATGTCAAATTTTATGTTCCTTTTGATGGCATAGAAGGCCCTTCTTGCCTTGTCTCTCAGATCGTTCAAAGCTTTGTGGAAGTTACCTGTGGCGCTGATGTTTAGGCCGAGGTATGTATAGTTTTTTGTGTGCTCTAGGGCAACGGTGTCTAGATGGAATTTGTATTTGTGGTCCTGGTGACTGGACCTTTTTTGGAACACCATTATTTTGGTCTTACTGAGATTTACTGTCAGGGCCCAGGTCTGACAGAATCTGTGCAGAAGATCTAGGTGCTGCTGTAGGCCCTCCTTGGTTTGGAACAGAAGCACCAGATCATCAGAAAACATTAGTAGGGTGAGGCCGGGTGCTGCAGACTGTTCTAGTGCCCTCGCCAATTCGTTGATATATATGTTGAAGAGGGTGGGGCTTAATCTGCATCCCTGTCTCACCCCCCAGCCCTGTGGAAAGAAATGTATGTTTGTGTACATGGATTTTATAATGTTGTATGTTTTTCAACACCACTTTCCATCAATTTGTATAACAGACCCTCATGCCAAAGTCAAAAGTTTTTTTGAAATCAACAAGACATGAGAAGACTTGGCCTTTGGTTTGTTTGTCAATTAGAGTGTGCAGGGTGAATATGTGGTCTGTCTAACGGTAATTTGGTATGACGCCAATTTGACATTTGCTCAGTACATTTCACTGAGGAAATGTACGAGTCTGCAGTTAATGACAGTGCAGAGGATTTTCCCAAAGTTGCTGTTGACGCATATCCCACAGTAATTATTGGGGTTAAATTTGTTTTGTCTTTTGTGGATTGGAGTGATCAGTCCTTGGTTCCAAATATTCAGGAAAATACCAGACCTAAGGATGATGTCAGAGTTTAAGTATAGCCAATTGGAATTTGTATTTTATATATTTATAATTTTGCATACCATCAACACCACAGTCCTTTTTGGGTTGGAGGGTTTGTATTTTGTCCTGCAGTTTATTCAATGTAGTTGGAGAATCCAGTGCATTCTGGTAGTCTTTAATAGTTGACTCTAAGATTTGTATTTGATCATGTTTATGTTTTTGCTCTTCTTTGTTATAGAGCCAAAAATATTGGATAAGTGGTTTATCCATACATCTCCATTTGGATAGATAACTCTTCATGTTGTTTGTTTAGAGTTTTCCAAATTGTTAGTCTGTGGATTCTTCAATTCTGTTTTCTGTTTTCTGGTGTGCTCCCCCTTTTTCCGTACTGTATTTCTGTATTGTTTTAGTGATTCACCATAGTGAGTTTCTCAATTTCTTTCTTAGGTTCTTGCGTTCTTCATCAAACCATTTGTCATTGTTGTTCATTTTCTTTGTCGGCTTGACATTTTTAGATTTGATGGAGGGAAGCTGAGCGTTTAAATATCATTTAGGTTTAGATTTTCTATTGTCAAGTTTACACCTTCGCTGTTACAGTGAAACACTTTGTCCAGGAAGCTTCCACACTTCTTTCCTTCCATCTATAGTGTTTCTTAATATTTTTCAGTTCCTTTGGCATTGATGCCTCATGATTGAGTTTTGCTCTGTTCAAGTAGACTGTGATTTTGCTGTGGTCTGATAGGGGTGGCAGTGGGCTGGCTGTGAACGCTCTGAGAGACTCTGGGTTGAGGTCGGTGATAGAGTAGTCTACAGTGCTACTGCCAAGAGATGAGCTATAGGTGTACCTACCATATGAGTCCCCTCGAAGCCTACCATTGACTATGACCATGCTGAGCATGCGACTGCTGCAGGAGTTGTGACCTGTTTTTGTTGGTTATGTTGTCGTAGTTGTGCCTAGGGGGGCATATGGGTGGGGGGTGGGGGGGGGGGGGGGATTGCTGTCACCTCCAGGTAGTTGTTTGTCCCCCTGTGTGCTGAGGGTGTCAGGTTCTTGTCCAGTTCCGGCATTTAGGTCGCCACAGGCTAGTATATGTCTTTGACCCATGAAAATTATAAATGTTTCCCTCCCGGATGGGGAAGCTGTGGGGATTCTAGTGATGGGATATAGGGGATTCTAGTGATGGGATATAGGTAGCACACAGGAGGACATTGTTCTCTGTTGAGATAATTTTCTTTTGAATCTCTCTCCTCTCCCCAGGTCTAAGTTGAACCTGTCTCAGAAGACAGTCTCTCTGTGGTCGTGGGTGAACCGGCCCCAGGAGGTGGAGAGGCTGTCTAACCCGCTCTACGAGGCCAACTGTCTGGTTATATGGCCCTCCGTAGCCCCTCAGAGCCTGCTACTATGGGAAGGTAAGAACCTGGCTCCTGACCCCTGACCCCTGACCCCAAATGTTCTGCCTACTCCCAGGTCGGCGGTCTGTTTTGGGTGATTCACGAGTAGAATGGGTTTATGGGAGCTCGACACTCATTCTGACGCACGAATAGCAACATCTAAAATTCCAAACCACATTTTTGTGTTGCAATTTCCCCAAAATATCTCTTGTTGTGCAACATTGTGACCAGAAGGGCTTTCAAAACAAAAAGTGTCTGTTTATTCTTCCCTCCCTTTTCTTAGTTTCTTGTTCACCTCTCAGTATGACCTCTTCAACTTCCTCTCTCTTCTGCTCTTCCTCTCTCTTAGTATTTGTATTTATTATAGATCCCCATTAATTCCTGCCAAGGCACAGCTACTCTTCCTGGGGTTTATTATGGATCCCCATTAATTCCTGCCAAGGCAGCAGCTACTCTCCCTGGGGTTTATTATGGATCCCCATTAGTTCCTGCCAAGGCAGCAGTTACTCTTCCTGGGGTTTATTATGGATCCCCATTAGTTCCTGCCAAGGCAGCAGTTACTCTTCCTGGGGTTTATTATTACATTTCACATTATTAAACCTTTTATTTAACGAGGCAAGTCAGTTAAGAACAAATTCTTATTTACAATGACGTCCTACCGGGGAACAGTGGGTTAACTGCCTTGTTCAGGGGTAGAATGACAGATTTTTACCTTGTCAGCTCAGGGATTCAATCTTGCAACCTTTCGGTTACTAGTCCAAAGCTCTAACCACTAGGCTACCTACCGTTCCCTCAGGACACTACTCTACCACCACATATCTACAACACAAAATCCATGGGTGTTTCTCAATATGCATTCTGTCGTGCTCCACAGTCTCATGCTCCGAGTGCATTCTCCGACAACGTTCTCTTGAATACATTCTTGTGAGGACGAGAGTGTAGAGAACACATAGAACAATCCATTTGAGCAGCACTCCCCCCTACTGTATTACCTCACGCTGAGCACCACTCCCCCTACTGTATTACCTCACGCTGAGCAGCACTCCCCCCTACTGTATTACCTCACGCTGAGCACCACTCCCCCTACTGTATTACCTCACGCTGAGCGGCACTCCCCCTACTGTATTACCTCACGCTGAGCAGCACTCCCCCTACTGTATTACCTCACGCTGAGCAGCACTCCCCCTACTGTATTACCTCACGCCGAGCAGCACTCCCCCCTACTGTATTACCTCACACTGAGCGGCACTCCCCCCTACTGTATTACCTCACGCTGAGCAGCACTCCCCCTACTGTATTACCTCACGCTGAGCAGCACTCCCCCTACTGTATTACCTCACGCTGAGCAGCACTCCCCCTACTGTATTACCTCACGCTGAGCAGTACTCCCCCTACTGTATTACCGCACGCTGAGCAGCACCCCCCCCCCTACTGTATTACCTCACGCTGAGCACCACTCCCCCTACTGTATTACTTCACGCTGAGCAGCACTCCCCCTACTGTATTACCTCACGCTGAACAGCACTCCCCCTACTGTATTACCTCACGCTGAGCAGCACTCCCCCTACTGTATTACCTCACGCTGAGCAGCACTCCCCCTACTGTATTACCTCACGCTGAGCAGCACTCCCCCTACTGTATTACCGCACGCTGAGCAGCACCCCCCCCCTACTGTATTACCTCACGCTGAGCAGCACTCCCCCTACTGTATTACCTCACGCTGAGCAGCACTCCCCCTACTGTATTACCTCACGCTGAGCAGCACTCCCTCTACTGTATTACCTCACGCTGAGCAGCACTCCCCCTACTGTATTACCTCACGCTGAGCAGCACTCCCCCTACTGTATTACCTCACGCTGAGCACCACCCCCCCTACTGTATTACCTCACGCTGAGCAGCACTCCCCCTACTGTATTACCTCACGCTGAGCACCACTCCCCCTACTGTATTACCTCACGCTGAGCAGCACTCCCTCTACTGTATTACCTCACGCTGAGCAGCACTCCCTCTACTGTATTACCTCACGCTGAGCAGCACTCCCCCTACTGTATTACCTCACGCTGAGCAGCACTCCCCCTACTGTATTACCTCACGCTGAGCAGCACTCCCCCTACTGTATTACCTCACGCTGAGCAGCACTCCCCCTTCTGTATTACCTCACGCTGAGCAGCACTCCCCCTACTGTATTACCTCACGCTGAGCAGCACTCCCCCCTACTGTATTACCTCACGCTGAGCAGCACTCCCCCTACTGTATTACCTCAGCACTCCCCCTACTGTATTACCTCACGCTGAGCAGCACTCCCCCTACTGTATTACCTCACGCTGAGCAGCACTCCCCCTACTGTATTACCTCACGCTGAGCAGCACTCACCCTACTGTATTACCTCACGCTGAGCAGCACTCCCCCTACTGTATTACCTCACGCTGAGCAGCACTCCCCCTACTGTATTACCTCACGCTGAGCAGCACTCCCCCTACTGTTTTATTAATTATCAGCTAGATACGTGAATCGTAATAATGTAGCTTTCCAGATAGTTTAACAGGCTAAAAATACCTAAAACTAATTTTATGCAAGGTAGATGTCAGTTCTTTGTGGCTAGCTAGCAGTAGTAGCTAACCAGTTAGGCCTATTGACTTATTACGGGTTTGTGATCTAAGGTACTTAGGCAGGTAAACATGCCAAAATTAACATAGCATGTATTTATTAACGTATCATAATAAAATATTTTAGTCGGGATACATGTGAAATATGAATAGTGTATTTTCTCTCACTTCCGACTTTCTCTCATTTTCTGTTCACCGTTAAATTTAAATATATTGTGCGTCTTTTTAACGTCGTTGCGTCATATTTCTTTGCGTACTTTCTGTTGAAGCTTGCATCAATGCATGCTTCAAAATATGTACAAACGGAGTACGCTTTGATTACGCTTTGATACTCCGACACTCCCGTTCTCCAATTTCCGTGCTCGTAGCACGGTGGAATGCATTTTGAGAAACACCCCATTTTATATGTCTGTGTGTAGTGCGTATGTTATCGTGTGTGTCTGTGTGTTCTCTCTTCATCCTCCTCCCTCTTTCAGTTGCTCTCTTCCTACATATACTCACCAGGAGGGGGCAGTATGCTGCTTGGTGTTTTAACACCACTGAACCAGGAGGGGGCAGTATGCTGCTTGGTGTTTTTACACCACTGAACCAGGAGGGGGCAGTATGCTGCTTGGTGTTTTAACACCACTGAACCAGGAGGGGGCAGTATGCTGCTTGGTGTTTTTACACCACTGAACCAGGAGGGGGCAGTATGCTGCTTGGTGTTTTAACACCACTGAACCAGGAGGGGGCAGTATGCTGCTTGGTGATTTTACACCACTGAACCAGGAGGGGGCAGTATGCTGCTTGGTGTTTTTACACCACTGAACCAGGAGGGGGCAGTATGCTGCTTGGTGTTTTTACACCACTGAACCAGGAGGGGGCAGTATGCTGCTTGGTGTTTTTACACCACTGAACCAGGAGGGGGCAGTATGCTGCTTGGTGTTTTTACACCACTGAACCAGGAGGGGGCAGTATGCTGCTTGGTGTTTTTACACCACTGAACCAGGAGGGGGCAGTATGCTGCTTGGTGTTTTTACACCACTGAACCAGGAGGGGGCAGTATGCTGCTTGGTGTTTTAACACCACTGAACCAGGAGGGGGCAGTATGCTGCTTGGTGTTTTAACACCACTGAACCAGGAGGGGGCAGTATGTTGTTTGGTGTTTTAACACCACTGAACCAGGAGGGGGCAGTATGCTGCTTGGTGTTTTAACACCACTGAACCAGGAGGGGGCAGTATGTTGTTTGGTGTTTTAACACCACTGAACCAGACCATAAATAAACCAACTGAAGAGTCAACATTGACACAGGAATGTGTGTGTCAGGGCTCGACATACAGGGGAGGTTTTGGATACCCTCCCGGCAGTAATATCATTGTCTGTGGGAGAAGAAAAAAGAATCATAATTATTATATTTTTGTTCTACGCTATATAATTGATTAAAAAACATAATCTTTAGACAATCTGTTGGGCAGAGCGTGTGGCTCTCAAACAGCTGGTTGTTGGCATGGAGCGAAGACCGGTAGGGCTACGAAATATGATCCAAGTTATATCTACCGGTAAAGGCAATAATGGGTATACAAACAAGGTATTTTATTTATTTTAATTTAATTCGGTCATCATGCAATAGCCTACCTTGAAAATCCTCTAGGCTATTTGGTCCTTGAAAAGTCATTGAAGTTCTTAGCCGATTTAGAAGTTTTACTGCTATGGACAGGCTGACCGGCCGTCGTGTGGACAGGCTGACTGACTGACTAGCCGTCTCGTGGACAGGCTGACTGACTGCCTAGCCGTCATGTGGACTGACAGACTGACTGACTAGCCGTCGCGTGGACAGGCTGACTGACTGACTAGCCGTTGCGTGGACTGACTGACTGACTGACTAGCCCCCGCGTGGACAGACTGACTGACTGACTAGACGTCGCGTGGACAGACAGACTGACTGACTGACTAGCCGTCGCGTGGACAGACTGACTGACTGACTGACTAGCCCCCGCGTGGACAGACAGACTGACTGACTAGCCGTCGCGTGGACAGACAGACTGACTGACTGACTAGACGTCGTGTGGACAGACAGACTGACTGACTGACTAGACGTCGTGTGGACAGACAGACTGACTGACTGACTAGCCGTCGCGTGGACAGACTGACTGACTGACTGACTAGCCGTCGCGTGGACAGACTGACTGACTGACTGACTAGCCGTCGCGTGGACAGACAGACTGACTGACTGACTAGCCGTCGCGTGGACAGACAGACTGACTGACTGACTAGACGTCGTGTGGACAGACAGACTGACTGACTGACTAGACGTCGTGTGGACAGACAGACTGACTGACTGACTAGCCGTCGCGTGGACAGACAGACTGACTGACTAGCTTCCGCGTGGACAGACTAACTAGCCGCCGCGTGGACAGTCTGACACAAACACACTAATGAAGTCTCTCCGTGTAGCTAGTCAGTCTGACACAGACTTCGTTAGTGTGTTTGTGTGGGGACCATGCTGTCTAGTCAGGCAAGGCCCACATTATTCTGACAGTTTAGAATGTAACAGTAATGTGAATGATAATGCATAATGCCATTGTGTAGGCCTATAAAAAAAAGAAGCATTATTTAAAGTGGTAATGAATACTTTTTTCGCTACATTTTGTGGGGAGTTTTTTTTCTTCCCTGTAGACTATTACAATAAATATAAAATGTAGGTACTTGAGTGGTATTACTAAGTGCTTGCATAAAGTCCTTGAATTTAGCTTGCCAATGTCTGTTATGAACTCTGTATAGGCTACTTGTACGTCCTCAGACATGGATGGACGTCGAATATTGACTTGTACTAACTGTGTTTGGGTAGATGGAAATCTACCAAGCAGTCAGGCAAGATCATTTTTGTACTGATATCAACCAAAATACAAAGAATTCCAGTACTAATCTTTCTAGTTCCTCCACTGTGTAGGTGAGTGCAGGCAGTATATGCCACCTCCGTATGTAAATAGAGGAGGCCTGTAATTTTCATCATAGGTACACTTCAACTATGACAGACAAAATGAGAAGAAAAAAAATCCAGAAAATCACATTGTAGGATTTTTAATGAATTTATTTGCAAATTATGGTGGAAAATAAGTATTGGTGGCTGACTAAATACTGTATGTACATAGCTCTCCACTGTGTATGTGAGTAACAGGCAGTATATGCCATCTCCGTATGTAAATAGCTCTCCACTGTGTAGGTGAGTAACAGGCAGTATATGCCATCTCTGTATGTAAATAGCTCTCCACTGTGTAGGTGAATTCAGGCAGTATATGCCACCTCTGTATGTAAATAGCTCTCCCCTGTGTAGGTGAGTAACAGGCAGTATATGCCATCTCCGTATGTAAATAGCTCTCCACTGTGTAGGTGAGTAACAGGCAGTATATGCCATCTCTGTATGTAAATAGCTCTCCACTGTGTAGGTGAGTAACAGGCAGTATATGCCACCTCTGTATGTAAATAGCTCTCCCCTGTGTAGGTGAGTAACAGGCAGTATATGCCATCTCCGTATGTAAATAGCTCTCCACTGTGTAGGTGAGTAACAGGCAGTATATGCCATCTCCGTATGTAAATAGCTCTCCACTGTAGGTGAGTAACAGGCAGTATATGCCATCTCCGTATGTAAATAGCTCTCCACTGTGTAGGTGAGTAACAGGCAGTATATGCCATCTCTGTATGTAAATAGCTCTCCACTGTAGGTGAGTAACAGGCAGTATATGCCATCTCCGTATGTAAATAGCTCTCCACTGTGTAGGTGAGTAACAGGCAGTATATGCCATCTCTGTATGTAAATAGCTCTCCACTGTGTAGGTGAGTAACAGGCAGTATATGCCACCTCTGTATGTAAATAGCTCTCCCCTGTGTAGGTGAGTAACAGGCAGTATATGCCATCTCCGTATGTAAATAGCTCTCCACTGTGTAGGTGAATTCAGGCAGTATATGCCATCTCCGTATGTAAATAGCTCTCCACTGTGTAGGTGAGTAACAGGCAGTATATGCCATCTCCGCATGTACATAGCTCTCCACTGTGTAGGTGAGTAACAGGCAGTATATGCCATCTCCGTATGTAAATAGCTCTCCACTGTGTAGGTGAATTCAGGCAGTATATGCCATCTCCGTATGTAAATAGCTCTCCACTGTGTAGGTGAGTAACAGGCAGTATATGCCATCTCCGCATGTACATAGCTCTCCACTGTGTAGGTGAGTAACAGGCAGTATATGCCATCTCTGTATGTAAATAGCTCTCCACTGTGTAGGTGAATTCAGGCAGTATATGCCATCTCCGTATGTAAATAGCTCTCCACTGTGTAGGTGAGTAACAGGCAGTATATGCCATCTCTGTATGTAAATAGCTCTCCACTGTGTAGGTGAATTCAGGCAGTATATGCCATCTCCGTATGTAAATAGCTCTCCACTGTGTAGGTGAGTAACAGGCAGTATATGCCATCTCCGCATGTACATAGCTCTCCACTGTGTAGGTGAGTAACAGGCAGTATATGCCATCTCCGTATGTAAATAGCTCTCCACTGTGTAGGTGAATTCAGGCAGTATATGCCACCTCTGTATGTAAATAGCTCTCCCCTGTGTAGGTGAGTGCAGGCAGTATATGCCATCTCCGTATGTAAATAGCTTGGCTCATTTAATTTTTCCAGGCAAGCCAAAAATACACCTAACTTGCCTAATGGGCAAGTGCCTTTCAGACTTTAATGTCAATCCCTGGACAGGCTTACGAAGCTCATAGGACTGGCTTACGAAGCTCACGTGACTGGCTTACGAAGCTCACATGATCATATGACTGACTGTCTTACATTGCTTAATTTGAGTTACCAGACGTCACTGAATTCCACCCTGGCATTCTCTCCATAGCTGGGAATTGTTTGCTATCTGTGACACGTTGACTGACTCTCTCTCTCTGCCCCCCCCTCCCTCCCAAAGTGCCCTGCGTGGTTTGCTATCTGTGACACGTTGACTGACTCTCTCTCTCTGCCCCCCCCCCCCTCCCAAAGTGCCCTGCGTGGTTTGCTATCTGTGACACGTTGGCTGACTCTCTCTCTCTGCCCCCCCCCCCCCCCCTCCCAAAGTGCCCTGCGTGGTTTGCTATCTGTGACACGTTGGCTGACTCTCTCTCTCTGCCCCCCCCCCCCCCTCCCAAAGTGCCCTGCGTGGTTTGCTATCTGTGACACGTTGGCTGACTCTCTCTCTCTGCCCCCCCCCCCCCTCCCAAAGTGCCCTGCGTGGTTTGCTATCTGTGACACGTTGGCTGACTCTCTCTCTCTGCCCCCCCCCCCCCCTCCCAAAGTGCCCTGCGTGGTTTGCTTATTATAGGACGCCCTTACTGATTTTAGGGTGTTCTCGCTCACTGTCACTTGAGTAGCCGTGACGCCTCCGCAGAAGGTCAAAGGCCGGACGGGAGGCTCGCGTGCAAATTACTAGTCATTGACATCGATGGATAAGCCAGCCGTGAGCAGACGCTAATCGTATGCCCGATGTCCACCAGATGGATATGCGTTAGGTTTTGCCGGATGTCTAGCCCGCGTTTTTTCCCCGTACTTGACGCCCAAGTCCTTTGCTTTTTCAAATAGCTAAAAGCTAGCTAGTTGGAGTCTGGTTATGAACTTCTGTTTGTACCACAGCACGGTAAAGAAACACACAAGTTTATAATATTGAACGCATGCGGTAGACAGAAAGCACCGCAGACTAGTGTGGAAATCCCCAGTGTATTGTTCCTGGACTGCTCAATCAATGACTTCCTCTGGAGTTTGACGCAATCTGTTGGCCACGAGGCGTCCGTCCCGAGTTATTCTGATGACGTTTTAGATTCATACACGACGGTGGTCAGATGCCACTTAAAGTTCCCTGACCTCCTAACCCTAAAGGTTGAATCATAATTTTTTCCAGTTTACGCCACCTTCACTCCCATTGACTCCTATGCATGACTAAGTGGGTGTGTTCATAAATTCACTCTGGCAGTTCAGAGAGAATAAAATGTCACAATCGCCGAATACAGTGAAATGCTTTCCACGAGCCTTTCCCAACGATGCAGAGTAAAACATGTGGAGCTATATACAAGAAGTACCAGTACCAGATCAATGAGGAGCTATATACAGGAAGTACCAGTACCAGATCAATGTGGAGCTATATACAGGAAGTACCAGATCAATGTGGAGCTATATACAGGAAGTACCAGATCAATGTGGAGCTATATACAGGAAGTACCAGATCAATGTGGAGCTATATACAGGAAGTACCAGATCAATGTGGAGCTATATACAGGAAGTACCAGATCAATGTGGAGCTATATACAGGGAGTACCAGATCAATGTGGAGCTATATACAGGGAGTACCAGATCAATGTGGAGCTATATACAGGAAGTACCAGTACCAGATCAATGTGGAGCTATATACAGGGAGTACCAGATCATTGTGGAGCTATATACAGGAAGTACCAGATCAATGTGGAGCTATATACAGGAAGTACCAGATCAATGTGGAGCTATATACAGGGAGTACCAGATCAATGTGGAGCTATATACAGGAAGTACCAGATCAATGTGGAGCTATATACAGGAAGTACCAGATCAATGTGGAGCTATATACAGGGAGTACCAGATCAATGTGGAGCTATATACAGGAAGTACCAGATCAATGTGGAGCTATATACAGGAAGTACCAGATCAATGTGGAGCTATATACAGGAAGTACCAGATCAATGTGGAGCTATATACAGGAAGTACCAGATCAATGTGGAGCTATATACAGGAAGTACCAGTACCAGATCAATGTGGAGCTATATACAAGGAGTACCAGATCAATGTGGAGCTATATACAGGAAGTACCAGATCAATGTGGAGCTATATACAGGAAGTAGCAGATCAATGTGGAGCTATATACAGGAAGTACCAGATCAATGTGGAGCTATATACAGGAAGTACCAGATCAATGTGGAGCTATATACAGGAAGTACCAGATCAATGTGGAGCTATATACAGGGAGTACCAGATCAATGTGGAGCTATATGCAGGAAGTACCAGATCAATGTGGAGCTATATACAGGAAGTACCAGATCAATGTGGAGCTATATACAGGAAGTACCAGGACCAGATCAATGTGGAGCTATATACAGGGAGTACCAGATCAATGTGGAGCTATATAAAGGGAGTACCAGATCAATGTGGAGCTATATACAGAGAGTGCCAGTACCAGATCAATGTGGAGCTATATACAGGGAGTACCAGATCAATGTGGAGCTATATACAGGAAGTACCAGATCATTGTGGAGCTATATACAGGAAGTACCAGTACCAGATCAATGTGGAGCTATATACAGGGAGTACCAGTACCAGATCAATGTGGAGCTATATACAGGAAGTACCAGTACCAGATCAATGTGGAGCTATATACAGGGAGTACCAGATCAATGTGGAGCTATATACAGGAAGTACCAGATATATGTGGAGCTATATACAGGAAGTACCAGATCAATGTGGAGCTATATACAGGGAGTACCAGATCAATGTGGAGCTATATGCAGGAAGTACCAGATCAATGTGGAGCTATATACAGGAAGTACCAGATCAATGTGGAGCTATATACAGGAAGTACCAGGACCAGATCAATGTGGAGCTATATACAGGGAGTACCAGATCAATGTGGAGCTATATAAAGGGAGTACCAGATCAATGTGGAGCTATATACAGAGAGTGCCAGTACCAGATCAATGTGGAGCTATATACAGGGAGTACCAGATCAATGTGGAGCTATATACAGGAAGTACCAGATCATTGTGGAGCTATATACAGGAAGTACCAGTACCAGATCAACGTGGAGCTATATACAGGAAGTACCAGATCAATGTGGAGCTATATACAGGAAGTACCAGATCAATGTGGAGCTATATACAGGAAGTACCAGATCAATGTGGAGCTATATACAGGAAGTACCAGATCAATGTGGAGCTATATACAGGAAGTACCAGATCAATGTGGAGCTATATACAGGGAGTACCAGATCAATGTGGAGCTATATACAGGGAGTACCAGATCAATGTGGAGCTATATACAGGAAGTACCAGTACCAGATCAATGTGGAGCTATATACAGGGAGTACCAGATCAATGTGGAGCTATATACAGTTAGTACCAGATCATTGTGGAGCTATATACAGGAAGTACCAGTACCAGATCAATGTGGAGCTATATACAGGGAGTACCAGTACCAGATCAATGTGGAGCTATATACAGGAAGTACCAGTACCAGATCAATGTGGAGCTATATACAGGGAGTACCAGATCAATGTGGAGCTATATACAGGAAGTACCAGATCAATGTGGAGCTATATACAGGGAGTACCAGATCAATGTGAAGCTATATACAGGGAGTACCAGTACCAGATCAATGTGGAGCTATATACAGGAAGTACCAGTACCAGATCAATGTGGAGCTATATACAGGATGTACCAGATCAATGTGGAGCTATATACAGGAAGTACCAGTACCAGATCAATGTAGAGCTATATACAGTGAGTACCAGATCACTGTGGAGCTATATACAGGAATTACCAGATCAATGTGGAGCTATATACAGGAAGTACCAGTACCAGATCAATGTGGAGCTATATACAGGATGTACCAGATCAATATGGAGCTATATACAGGAAGTACCAGTACCAGATCAATGTAGAGCTATATACAGTGAGTACCAGATCACTGTGGAGCTATATACAGGAATTACCAGATCAATGTGGAGCTATATACAGGAAGTACCAGATCAATGTGGAGCTATATACAGGAAGTACCAGATCAATGTGGAGCTATATACAGGAAGTACCAGATCAATGTGGAGCTATATACAAGGAGTACCAGATCAATGTGGAGCTATATACAGGGAGTACCAGATCAATGTGGAGCTATATACAGGAAGTACCAGTACCAGATCAATGTGGAACTATATACAGGGAGTACCAGATCAATGTGGAGCTATATACAGTTAGTACCAGATCATTGTGGAGCTATATACAGGAAGTACCAGTACCAGATCAATGTGGAGCTATATACAGGGAGTACCAGTACCAGATCAATGTGGAGCTATATACAGGAAGTACCAGTACCAGATCAATGTGGAGCTATATACAGGGAGTACCAGATCAATGTGGAGCTATATACAGGAAGTACCAGATCAATGTGGAGCTATATACAGGGAGTACCAGATCAATGTGAAGCTATATACAGGGAGTACCAGTACCAGATCAATGTGGAGCTATATACAGGAAGTACCAGTACCAGATCAATGTGGAGCTATATACAGGATGTACCAGATCAATGTGGAGCTATATACAGGAAGTACCAGTACCAGATCAATGTAGAGCTATATACAGTGAGTACCAGATCACTGTGGAGCTATATACAGGAATTACCAGATCAATGTGGAGCTATATACAGGAAGTACCAGTACCAGATCAATGTGGAGCTATATACAGGATGTACCAGATCAATATGGAGCTATATACAGGAAGTACCAGTACCAGATCAATGTAGAGCTATATACAGTGAGTACCAGATCACTGTGGAGCTATATACAGGAATTACCAGATCAATGTGGAGCTATATACAGGAAGTACCAGATCAATGTGGAGCTATATACAGGGAGTACCAGATCAATGTGGAGCTATTAGACAGGAAGTACCAGTACCAGATCAATTTGGAGCTATATACAGGAAGTACCAGATCAATGTGGAGCTATATACAGGGAGTACCAGATCAATGTGGAGCTATATACAGGGAGTACCAGTACCAGATCAATGTGGAGCTATATACAGGGAGTACCAGATCACTGTGGAGCTATATACAGGAAGTACCAGATCAATGTGGAGCTATATACAGGAAGTACCAGATCAATGTGGAGCTATATACAGGGAGTACCAGATCAATGTGGAGCTATATACAGGGAGTACCAGTACCAGATCAATGTGGAGCTATATACAGGAAGTACCAGATCAATGTGGAGCTATATACAGGGAGTACCAGATCAATGTGGAGCTATATACAGGAAGTACCAGATCAATGTGGAGCTATATACAGGGAGTACCAGATCAATGTGGAGCTATATGCAGGATGTACCAGATCAATGTGGAGCTATATACAGGGAGTACCAGATCAATGTGGAGCTATATGCAGGAAGTACCAGATCAATGTGGAGCTATATACAGGAAGTACCAGATCAATGTGGAGCTATATACAGGAAGTACCAGTACCAGATCAATGTGGAGCTATATACAGGGAGTACCAGATCAATGTGGAGCTATATACAGGGAGTACCAGATCAATGTGGAGCTATATACAGGAAGTACCAGATCAATGTGGAGCTATATACAGGAAGTACCAGTACCAGATCAATGTTGAGCTATATACAGGAAGTACCAGATCAATGTGGAGCTATATACAGGAAGTACCAGATCAATGTGGAGCTATATACAGGGAGTACCAGATCAATGTGAAGCTATATACAGGGAGTACCAGTACCAGATCAATGTGGAGCTATATACAGGGAGTACCAGATCAATGTGAAGCTATATACAGGGAGTACCAGTACCAGATCAATTTGGAGCTATATACAGGAAATACCAGTACCAGATCAATGTGGAGCTATATACAGGAAGTACCAGATCAATGTGGAGCTATATACAGGGAGTACCAGATCAATGTGGAGCTATATACAGGAAGTACCAGATCATTGTGGAGCTATATACAGGAAGTACCAGTACCAGATCAATGTGGAGCTATATACAGGGAGTACCAGTACCAGATCAATGTGGAGCTATATACAGGAAGTACCAGATCAATGTGGAGCTATATACAGGGAGTACCAGATCAATGTGGAGCTATATACAGGAAGTACCAGATCAATGTGGAGCTATATACAGGGAGTACCAGATCAATGTGGAGCTATATACAGGGAGTACCAGATCAATGTGTAGCTATATACAGGAAGTAGCAGATCAATGTGGAGCTATATACAGGAAGTACCAGATCAATGTGGAGCTATATACAGGAAGTACCAGTACCAGATCAATGTGGAGCTATATACAGGAAGTACCAGATCAATGTGGAGCTATATACAGGAAGTACCAGATCAATGTGGAGCTATATACAGGGAGTACCAGATCAATGTGAAGCTATATACAGGGAGTACCAGTACCAGATCAATTTGGAGCTATATACAGGAAGTACCAGTACCAGATCAATGTGGAGCTATATACAGGAAGTACCAGATCAATGTGGAGCCATATACAGGAAGTGCCAGTACCAGATCAATGTAGAGCTATATACAGTGAGTACCAGATCACTGTGGAGCTATATACAGGAATTACCAGATCAATGTGGAGCTGTATACAGGAAGTACCAGATCAATGTGGAGCTATATACAGGGAGTACCAGATCAATGTGGAGCTATTAGACAGGAAGTACCAGTACCAGATCAATGTGGAGCTATATACAGGAAGTACCAGATCAATGTGGAGCTATATACAGGGAGTACCAGATCAATGTGGAGCTATATACAGGGAGTACCAGTACCAGATCAATGTGGAGCTATATACAGGGAGTACCAGATCACTGTGGAGCTATATACAGGAAGTACCAGATCAATGTGGAGCTATATACAGGAAGTACCAGATCAATGTGGAGCTATATACAGGGAGTACCAGATCAATGTGGAGCTATATACAGGAAGTACCAGTACCAGATCAATGTGGAGCTATATACAGGAAGTACCAGATCAATGTGGAGCTATATACAGGAAGTACCAGATCAATGTGGAGCTATATACAGGGAGTACCAGATCAATGTGAAGCTATATACAGGGAGTACCAGTACCAGATCAATGTGGAGCTATATACAGGGAGTACCAGATCAATGTGAAGCTATATACAGGGAGTACCAGTACCAGATCAATTTGGAGCTATATACAGGAAATACCAGTACCAGATCAATGTGGAGCTATATACAGGAAGTACCAGATCAATGTGGAGCTATATACAGGGAGTACCAGATCAATGTGGAGCTATATACAGGAAGTACCAGATCATTGTGGAGCTATATACAGGAAGTACCAGTACCAGATCAATGTGGAGCTATATACAGGGAGTACCAGTACCAGATCAATGTGGAGCTATATACAGGAAGTACCAGATCAATGTGGAGCTATATACAGGGAGTACCAGATCAATGTGGAGCTATATACAGGAAGTACCAGATCAATGTGGAGCTATATACAGGGAGTACCAGATCAATGTGGAGCTATATACAGGGAGTACCAGATCAATGTGTAGCTATATACAGGAAGTAGCAGATCAATGTGGAGCTATATACAGGAAGTACCAGATCAATGTGGAGCTATATACAGGAAGTACCAGTACCAGATCAATGTGGAGCTATATACAGGAAGTACCAGATCAATGTGGAGCTATATACAGGAAGTACCAGATCAATGTGGAGCTATATACAGGGAGTACCAGATCAATGTGAAGCTATATACAGGGAGTACCAGTACCAGATCAATTTGGAGCTATATACAGGAAGTACCAGTACCAGATCAATGTGGAGCTATATACAGGAAGTACCAGATCAATGTGGAGCCATATACAGGAAGTGCCAGTACCAGATCAATGTAGAGCTATATACAGTGAGTACCAGATCACTGTGGAGCTATATACAGGAATTACCAGATCAATGTGGAGCTGTATACAGGAAGTACCAGATCAATGTGGAGCTATATACAGGGAGTACCAGATCAATGTGGAGCTATTAGACAGGAAGTACCAGTACCAGATCAATGTGGAGCTATATACAGGAAGTACCAGATCAATGTGGAGCTATATACAGGGAGTACCAGATCAATGTGGAGCTATATACAGGGAGTACCAGTACCAGATCAATGTGGAGCTATATACAGGGAGTACCAGATCACTGTGGAGCTATATACAGGAAGTACCAGATCAATGTGGAGCTATATACAGGAAGTACCAGATCAATGTGGAGCTATATACAGGGAGTACCAGATCAATGTGGAGCTATATACAGGAAGTACCAGTACCAGATCAATGTGGAGCTATATACAGGAAGTACCAGATCAATGTGGAGCTATATACAGGAAGTACCAGATCAATGTGGAGCTATATACAGGAAGTACCAGATCAATGTGGAGCTATATACAGGGAGTACCAGATCAATGTGAAGCTATATACAGGGAGTACCAG
This sequence comes from Salvelinus fontinalis, assembly GCF_029448725.1. NCBI lineage: Eukaryota > Metazoa > Chordata > Actinopteri > Salmoniformes > Salmonidae > Salvelinus > Salvelinus fontinalis. The sequence goes on along the minus strand of NW_026600298.1, from coordinate 385,858 downwards.
TACCAGATCAATGTGGAGCTATATACAGGAAGTACCAGTACCAGATCAATGTGGAGCTATATACAGGAAGTACCAGATCAATGTGGAGCTATATACAGGAAGTGCCAGTACCAGATCAATGTGGAGCTATATACAGGAAGTACCAGTACCAGATCAATGTAGAGCTATATACAGGGAGTACCAGATCAATGTGGAGCTATATACAGGAAGTACCAGATCAATGTGGAGCTATATACAGGGAGTACCAGATCAATGTGGAGCTATATACAGGAAGTACCAGATCAATGTGGAGCTATATACAGGAAGTACCAGATCAATGTGGAGCTATATACAGGGAGTACCAGATCACTGTGGAGCTATATACAGGAATTACCAGATCAATGTGGAGCTATATACAGGAAGTACCAGATCAATGTGGAGCTATATACAGGGAGTACCAGATCAATGTGGAGCTATATACAGGAAGTACCAGATCAATGTGGAGCTATATACAGGGAGTACCAGTACCAGATCAATGTGGAGCTATATACAGGAAATACCAGTACCAGATCAATGTAGAGCTATATACAGTGAGTACCAGATCACTGTGGAGCTATATACAGGAATTACCAGATCAATGTGGAGCTGTATACAGGAAGTACCAGATCAATGTGGAGCTATATACAGGGAGTACCAGATCAATGTGGAGCTATTAGACAGGAAGTACCAGTACCAGATCAATGTGGAGCTATATACAGGAAGTACCAGATCACTGTGGAGCTATATACAGGAATTACCAGATCAATGTGGAGCTATATACAGGAAGTACCAGATCAATGTGGAGCTATATACAGGGAGTACCAGATCAATGTGGAGCTATATACAGGAAGTACCAGATCAATGTGGAGCTATATACAGGGAGTACCAGTACCAGATCAATGTGGAGCTATATACAGGAAGTACCAGTACCAGATCAATGTAGAGCTATATACAGTGAGTACCAGATCACTGTGGAGCTATATACAGGAATTACCAGATCAATGTGGAGCTGTATACAGGAAGTACCAGATCAATGTGGAGCTATATACAGGGAGTACCAGATCAATGTGGAGCTATTAGACAGGAAGTACCAGTACCAGATCAATGTGGAGCTATATACAGGAAGTACCAGATCAATGTGGAGCTATATACAGGGAGTACCAGATCAATGTGGAGCTATATACAGGGAGTACCAGTACCAGATCAATGTGGAGCTATATACAGGGAGTACCAGATCACTGTGGAGCTATATACAGGAAGTACCAGATCAATGTGGAGCTATATACAGGAAGTACCAGATCAATGTGGAGCTATATACAGGGAGTACCAGATCAATGTGGAGCTATATACAGGAAGTACCAGTACCAGATCAATGTGGAGCTATATACAGGAAGTACCAGATCAATGTGGAGCTATATACAGGAAGTACCAGATCAATGTGGAGCTATATACAGGGAGTACCAGATCAATGTGAAGCTATATACAGGGAGTACCAGTACCAGATCAATGTGGAGCTATATACAGGAAGTACCAGTACCAGATCAATGTGGAGCTATATACAGGAAGTACCAGTACCAGATCAATGTGGAGCTATATACAGGGAGTACCAGATCAATGTGGAGCTATTAGACAGGAAGTACCAGTACCAGATCAATGTGGAGCTATATACAGGAAGTACCAGATCAATGTGGAGCTATATACAGGGAGTACCAGATCAATGTGGAGCTATATACAGGGAGTACCAGTACCAGATCAATGTGGAGCTATATACAGGGAGTACCAGATCACTGTGGAGCTATATACAGGAAGTACCAGATCAATGTGGAGCTATATACAGGAAGTACCAGATCAATGTGGAGCTATATACAGGGAGTACCAGATCAATGTGGAGCTATATACAGGAAGTACCAGTACCAGTTCAATGTGGAGCTATATACAGGAAGTACCAGATCAATGTGGAGCTATATACAGGAAGTACCAGATCAATGTGGAGCTATATACAGGGAGTACCAGATCAATGTGAAGCTATATACAGGGAGTACCAGTACCAGATCAATGTGGAGCTATATACAGGAAGTACCAGTACCAGATCAATGTGGAGCTATATACAGGAAGTACCAGTACCAGATCAATGTGGAGCTATATACAGGAAGTACCAGTACCAGATCAATGTAGAGCTATATACAGTGAGTACCAGATCACTGTGGAGCTATATACAGGAATTACCAGATCAATGTGGAGCTATATACAGGAAGTACCAGATCAATGTGGAGCTATATACAGGGAGTACCAGATCAATGTGGAGCTATATACAGGAAGTACCAGATCAATGTGGAGCTATATACAGGGAGTACCAGATCAATGTGGAGCTATATACAGGGAGTACCAGTACCAGATCAATGTGGAGCTATATACAGGGAGTACCAGATCACTGTGGAGCTATATACAGGAAGTACCAGATCAATGTGGAGCTATATACAGGAAGTACCAGATCAATGTGGAGCTATATACAGGAAGTACCAGATCAATGTGGAGCTATATACAGGAAGTACCAGATCAATGTGGAGCTATATACAGGGAGTACCAGATCAATGTGGAGCTATATACAGGAAGTACCAGTACCAGATCAATGTGGAGCTATATACAGGAAGTACCAGATCAATGTGGAGCTATATACAGGAAGTACCAGATCAATGTGGAGCTATATACAGGGAGTACCAGATCAATGTGAAGCTGTATACAGGGAGTACCAGTACCAGATCAATGTGGAGCTATATACAGGAAGTACCAGTACCAGATCAATGTGGAGCTATATACAGGAAGTACCAGATCAATGTGGAGCTATATACAGGAAGTACCAGTACCAGATCAATGTGGAGCTATATACAGGAAGTACCAGTACCAGATCAATGTAGAGCTATATACAGTGAGTACCAGATCACTGTGGAGCTATATACAGGAATTACCAGATCAATTTTGAGCTATATACAGGAAGTACCAGATCAATGTCGAGCTATATACAGGGAGTACCAGATCAATGTGGAGCTATTAGACAGGAAGTACCAGTACCAGATCAATGTGGAGCTATATACAGGAAGTACCAGATCAATGTGGAGCTATATACAGGGAGTACCAGATCAATGTGGAGCTATATACAGGGAGTACCAGTACCAGATCAATGTGGAGCTATATACAGGAAGTACCAGATCAATGTGGAGCTATATACAGGGAGTACCAGATCACTGTGGAGCTATATACAGGAAGTAAGAGATCAATGTGGAGCTATATACAGGAAGTACCAGATCAATGTGGAGCTATATACAGGAAGTACCAGATCAATGTGGAGCTATATACAGGAAGTACCAGATCAATGTGGAGCTATATACAGGAAGTACCAGATCAATGTGGAGCTATATACAGGAAGTACCAGTACCAGATCAACGTGGAGCTATATACAGGAAGTGCCAGATCAATGTGGAGCTATATACAGGGAGTACCAGTACCAGATCAATGTGGAGCTATATACAGGGAGTACCAGATCACTGTGGAGCTATATACAGGAAGTACCAGATCAATGTGGAGCTATATACAGGAAGTACCAGATCAATGTGGAGCTATATACAGGAAGTACCAGTACCAGATCAACGTGGAGCTATATACAGGAAGTACCAGATCAATGTGGAGCTATATACAGGAAGTACCAGATCAATGTGGAGCTATATACAGGAAGTACCAGATCAATGTGGAGCTATATACAGGAAGTACCAGTTCAATGTGGAGCTATATACAGGAAGTACCAGATCAATGTGGAGCTATATACAGGGAGTACCAGAGGTTTTGTTTTTCTAGGTTTATGGTTTTCCCATTTTTTTTTTTTCTGGTTTTCACTCTCAAAAAGAACAGCTTTTTTAATAGAAATTGAAGGCAGGGTAAAGCGACAAGGCATCAGGATAGATAAGGTATTTGAGCTAGATATGTACACGAAGGCAGCATCTCTTTAAAATGTTCAGAGCCCATAGCCTTTTCTTTCTTAATCGTTGTCCGTTTTCCTTAATTTCTCCTTCTTGATCTGGTCATTGAGAATGTTTCTCAATTACTTACTTGCTTAATCAACGGCAAAAATAAAAGTCCCGACTAAGTTTTGCTTGCTCTTGCATCAGCTGAACATAGAGGCCTGGGGCACGAGGCCTGAGGGTTGACTTGGTTTCAACCTGTATTTAAAAACTTTATGGCTCAAATATACATGCTGAACTGGTGCTTGAAGAATCCCCTGCAGGCCATAAGCATAGCCCTATAGGCCAAGATGTTATGCTGCTACGGAGACTTTTTCAGTCCACCAAGCCCTCCTATGGGCCCTGGTCAAAAGTAGTACACTATATAGGGAATAGGGCTGTAGTGTGAAGTAGTACACTGTATAGGGAATAGGGCTGTAGTGTAAAGTAGTGCACTATATAGGGAATAGGGCTGTAGTATAAAGTAGTGCACTGTATAGGGAATAGGGCTGTAGTGTGAAGTAGTACACTATATAGAGAATAGGGCTGTTGTATAAAGTAGTGCACTATATAGGGAATAGGGCTGTAGTGTAAAGTAGGGAATTATATAGAGAATAGGGCTGTAGTGTAAAGTAGGGCACTATATAGGGAATAGGGCTGTAGTGTAAAGTAGGGCACTATATAGGGAATGGGTTTGTAGTGCATTATATAGGGAATAGGGCTGTAGTGTAAAGTAGGGCACTATATAGGGAATAGGGCTGTAGTGTAAAGTAGTGCACTGTATAGGGAATAGGGCTGTAGTGTAAAGTAGTGCACTATATAGGGAATATGGCTATAGTATAAAGTAGTGCACTATATAGGGAATAGGGCTGTAGTGCACTATATAGGGAATAGGGCTGTAGTGTAAAGTAGGGCACTATATAGGGAATGGGGCTGTAGTGCATTATATAGGGAATAAGGCTGTAGTGTAAAGTAGGGCACTATATAGGGAATAGGGCTGTAGTGTAAAGTAGGGCACTATATAGGGAATAGGGCTGTAGTGTAAAGTAGTGCATTATATAGGGAATAGGGCTGTAGTGTAAAGTAGTGCACTGTATAGGGAATAGGGCTGTAGTGTAAAGTAGTGCAATATATAGGGAATAGGGCTGTAGTATAGAGTAGTGTACTATATAGGGAATAGGGCTGTAGTGTAAAGTAGTGCACTATATAGGGAATAGGGCTGTAGTGTAAAGTAGTGCATTATATAGGGAATAGGGCTGTAGTGTAAAGTAGTGCACTATATAGGGAATAGGGCTGTAGTGTAAAGTAGTGCATTATATAGGGAATAGGGCTGTAGTGTAAAGTAGTGCACTGTATAGGGAATAGGGCTGTAGTGTAAAGTAGGGCACTCTATAGGGAATAGGGCTGTAGTGTAAAGTAGGGCACTATATAGGGAATAGGGCTGTAGTGCTTTATATAGGGAATAGGGCTGTAGTGTAAAGTAGTGCACTCTATAGGGAATAGGGCTGTAGTGTAAAGTAGGGCACTATATAGGGAATAGGGCTGTAGTGCATTATATAGGGAATAGGGCTGTAGTGTAAAGTAGTGCACTATATAGGGAATAGGGCTGTAGTGTAAAGTAGGGCACTATATAGGGAATAGGGCTGTAGTGTAAAGTAGTGCACTATATAGGGAATAGGGCTGTAGTGTAAAGTAGGGCACTATATAGGGAATAGGGCTGTAGTATAAAGTAGGGCACTATATAGGGAATAGGGTTCCATTTGGGGATGCTCCCACTAACTGTCTCTCTCCGGCTCTCTCTCTCACTCATTTTCTTTCTCTCTCTCTCTCACTCATTTTCTCTCTCTTTCTCTCTCTGTCTCTCTCTGTCTCTCTCTCACTCATTTTCTTTCTCTCTCTCTCTCTCTCTCTCTCTCTCTCTCTCTCTCTCTCTCTCTCTCTCTCTGTCTCTCTCTCACTCTCTCTCTCTGTCTCTCTCTCACTCTCTCTCTCTGTCTCTCTCTCATTCATTTTCTCTCTCTTTGTCTCTCTCTCACTAATTTTCTCTCTCTGTCTCTCTCTCACTCATTTTCTCTCTCTCTCTCTGTCGCTCTCTCACTCATTTTCTCTCTTTCTCTCTCTCTGTCTCTCTCTCACTCATTTTCTCTCTCTCCCTCTCTGGCTCTCTCTCTCACTCATTTTATTTCTCTCTCACTCGTTTTCTCTCTCTCTCTCTTTCTCTCTCTCTCTCTCTGGCTCTCTCTCTCACTCATTTTCTCTCTCTCTCTGGCTCTCTCTCACTTATGTTCTCTCTCTCTCTGTCTCTGTCTCTCTCTGTCTCTCTCTCTCACTCATTTTCTCGCTCTTTCTCTCTGTCTCTCTCACTCGTTTTCTCTCTCTCTCTCTCTCTCTGTCTCTCTCTCACTCATTTTCTCTCTCTGTCTCTCACTCATTTTCTCTCTATCTCTCTCTCTCTCTCTCTCTCTCTCACTCATTTTCTCTCTCTCTGTCCCCAAGGTGTGTTCTTGCGTTGGAAGCGCAGTTCCAGGTGTCTGGATGAGGCCTACGACGAGATGGTTCATATCATACATTACAACAAAGAGCTGCAGAATAAAGTCAACAACCTCAGGAGACAGCTGGCCCAACTGGAGACGGAGGAGCCTCTGCTGCAAACACCGTAGAGGAGAGGTGAAGGAGAGGGGGTGAGGGCGGGAGGGAGGGAGGGAGGAGGAGGAGAGGTGGTGGAGAAGAAGAGTTGGAGAGGTGAGGGAGGAGGAGGAGGAGAGGTGGTGGAGAAGAAGAGTTGGAGAGGAGGAGGAGGAGGTGGAAGATTAAAGTAGAGGTAACAACACTATAGGTTACAACTCAAGAGACCTGAGGCTTTATGTATTAAACATCTTGAACAGGATGGACCTGATCCTAGATCAGCACTCCTACTCTATCTAATCCTATTCATTCATTATATAAAAGGCCTTATTGATGCTCCTACTCTGAACTGCTTGACGCGTACGGTCCCAGAAGAAGAGAACACGATATGAACTGGGACGGGGTCGAGGGACGGGGTAGAGAGATTTTTGAGTACTTAAAAAAAATAAAAATATTAAAATGCTTCCTCGTCTTTAAGTAATGCGGTAGATTCCTTGCTTTACACCAATCCGCTGGTTGTAGCTCAGTGACTGCTGAAAGGGTGAGAGAGTTCGCGGCACTAAAGCCAAGTATATCTATCTATATCACAGACATGTACAGATATGTTCCTCATGCTACCCCTAGTCACCAGCCAGCAGCTGCCCCAAACTTTAGTAACCCCCCCCCCCCTCAGCGGCAGCTCACGTTCTATACAAATAGATCCACACACACACACACAGGCACCTCATGCAGATTATGAAAGGGGCTTTTATTGCTGGATATGAGGAGACTTTGTAGTACTACTCTGAGTAACCATGGCAACACGTGTCAGTAGCTGCACTGTGTACACACACTGACTACTATAGGACACACAGACCCACACATACACACACACTGACTACTATAGGACACACAGACCCACACACACACACACACTGACTACTATAGGACACACAGACACACACACACACACACTGACTACTATAGGACACACAGACCCACATACACACACACTGACTACTATAGGACACACAGACCCACATACACACACACTGACTACTATAGGACACACAGACCCACATACACACACACTGACTACTATAGGACACACAGACCCACATACACACACACTGACTACTATAGGACACACAGACACACACACACACTGACTACTATAGGACACACAGACCCACATACACACACACTGACTACTATAGGACACACAGACCCACATACACACACACTGACTACTATAGGACACACAGACCCACATACACACACACTGACTACTATAGGACACACAGACCCACATACACACACACTGACTACTATAGGACACACAGACCCACATACACACACACTGACTACTATAGGACACACAGACCCACACACACACTGACTACTATAGGACACACAGACCCACACACACACTGACTACTATAGGACACACAGACCCACACACACACTGACTACTATAGGACACACAGACCCACATACACACACACTGACTACTATAGGACACACAGACCCACATACACACACACTGACTACTATAGGACACACAGACCCACACACTGACTACTATAGGACACACAGACCCACACACTGACTACTATAGGACACACAGACCCACACACACACTGACTACTATAGGACACACAGACCCACATACACACACACTGACTACTATAGGACACACAGACCCACACACACACTGACTACTATAGGACACACACACACACACACACACACACACACACACACACACACACACACACACTGACTACTATAGGACACACAGACCCACATACACACTGACTACTATAGGACACACAGACCCACATACACACACACTGACTACTATAGGACACACAGACCCACATACACACACACTGACTACTATAGGACACACAGACCCACATACACACACACTGACTACTATAGGACACACAGACCCCACATACACACACACACTGACTACTATAGGACACACAGACCCACACACACACTGACTACTATAGGACACACAGACCCACATACACACACTGACTACTATAGGACACACAGACCCACATACACACACTGACTACTATAGGACACACAGACCCACACACACACACACACACACTGACTACTATAGGACACACAGACCCACATACACACACACACACTGACTACTATAGGACACACAGACCCACATACACACTGACTACTATAGGACACACAGACCCACACACACACACACACTGACTACTATAGGACACACAGACCCACACACACACACACACTGACTACTATAGGACACACAGACCCACACACTGACTACTATAGGACACACAGACCCACACGCTGACTACTATAGGACACACAGACCCACACACACACACACACACACTGACTACTATAGGACACACAGACCCACACACACACACACACACACTGACTACTATAGGACACACAGACCCCAAAAGATCAGGACGATTTGAAAAAGAAATGTTGAAAAAATTAAACAATATCGTCGCTGTCAAAATAAAACCCTATATATCCAAAATTAAAGCTTTTAAACAAATGGGGGGGGGGGGGGGGGCGGGGTAACGACCATTTAACCGTAGTCTTGGCAGACGTTACTACTGCCATTTGCTGTTCTGCTTTAAAATAGCTTTTTTTGGGAGAGGTATTTCATGTGTAATATTGTTGCTATACTAGCTGACTACAGTAGATGGTTCTTTGATTGTGTTGTATGTTTAACACTATGATGAACCTGTTTTGTACATTTCATTGACTTGCTGTCTTCATTGGTCAAAATGTCTTAAGATAACAGTATAAGGTGCTCATCAGGATTGGGGGGTCCATTCCAATTCAGAAAGTTAACCAAAATTCAAAAATGTTCCTAGTTTAAAATGCATTTGCAGAGAATTGGAATGGAAATGGACCCCCAAAAAACCTTGGTGGGCCCCGTCTTATCGCCTCAGACCAGAACATCGACCGTCATTTTCTGTTTAGTTTCCTGATGATTCCTACGTGTTGACTCACCGCCAGTCGTTGACTCCACGGCGCGACTGTCCTGCTCCTTTTACAGGTTCGTCTTCCTGTTTCAGTTAGAAGAAGAAACACACGGTAAAAAAAACTACTGACGCTGAGGTTGAGCGATCGGTCATCTTATGACGTGACACAAAGCGGCATAAACATTCGTAAAAAACCCTCTTTTATGACTCTCGTGTCCTGTGTCGTACGTGATTCTATCGAGTGTAATGTGATGGCGGCGTTGCCCATAGCAACCTTCCAAGCGCACGCCTGCATCCTGAAAGGGAAAGGGCGATACCTAGTCCCCCTAGCCTCATGTAGAGGTCAAAGGGCGATACCTAGTCCCCCTAGCCTCATGTAGAGGTCAAAGGGCGATACCTAGTCCCCCTAGCCTCATGTAGAGGTCAAAGTAGTGGACTATTTAGAACACAGGAAGTCTTTAAATCTACGAACACAGGAAGTCTTTAAATCTATGAACACTGTCTTAATAATGGGACTGACTGGCTGCTTAGCTCTCTGCTAAGGCATGTTGCAGGGTTGGGTAGCCAACCCTCTTTACAAGAGTTGGCCTCTGAAAATTACACTATTATTTGGGTAAAAAGCTGAGCGACTTAAGAGACCGAGACGATTATTTGGATCTGTATATTGAAAGAGTTTCTGAAAAGGGTTTTCGTGTTCAAATGTATGTCCAATTATATACCTATAATTATCTTTGTGAAACCATATATTGATTTGCATGTATGAATGACTTTTAGATGTCAAACTAGTTACGGCTTCAGAATGACATAGGAAAGAGCTGTACATATATATAGCCTTTATATTTGTGTCCGCTGTTATCACGTGGGTTAATTATTAGGCTCATGCTATACTAATGCATTGCTGTTATCACTGACACAAGTTGTTGTACTGTTCAGCCTTCTCACGGTCTGATTGACATTCACTCCTCTGATCAGTGCAATTCCTTATGGGGGGGGGGGGGGAGAAGAAAAATATTCTGTTTAATCTAAGTTAAATATTTTCTTTTTTTCTATCGTCTCCGTTTTGATTTATTTTTTTTGAAATGAACCTTTTTATTGAGTGATTTAAATTAAATATGTTTTCTAGGGCATTAAAATATGATTGTGCTAAAAGTATTGATGTGTGTTTTATTATTGCCTGTGTTCCTGTCTCAGGACTTATTTCAGACCAGTTTGTATTTCAGCTTCACACCGGACAGGCATACACTACATAACTTGCTCGTCCAACATCTCATTCTAAAATCATCGGCATTAATATGGAGTTTGGTCCCACTTGTTGATGCTATAACAGCCTCCACTCTTCTGGGAAGGCTTTCCACTAGATGTTGGAACATTGCTGCTATAACAGCCTCCACTCTCCTGGGAAGGCTTTCCACTAGATGTTGGAACATTGCTGCTATAACAGCCTCCACTCTTCTGGGAAGGCTTTCCACTAGATGTTGGAACATTGCTGCTATAACAGCCTCCACTCTTCTGGGAAGGCTTTCCACTAGATGTTGGAACATTGCTGCTATAACAGCCTCCACTCTTCTGGGAAGGCTTTCCACTAGATGTTGGAACATTGCTGCTATAACAGCCTCCACTCTTCTGGGAAGGCTTTCCACTAGATGTTGGAACATTGCTGCTATAACAGCCTCCACTCTTCTGGGAAGGCTTTCCACTAGATGTTGGAACATTGCTGCTATAACAGCCTCCACTCTTCTGGGAAGGCTTTCCACTAGATGTTGGAACATTGCTGCTATAACAGCCTCCACTCTTCTGGGAAGGCTTTCCACTAGATGCTGGAACATTGCTGCTATAACAGCCTCCACTCTTCTGGGAAGGCTTTCCACTAGATGTTGGAACATTGCTGCTATAACAGCCCCCACTCTTCTGGGAAGGCTTTCCACTAGATGTTGGAACATTGCTGCTATAACAGCCTCCACTCTTCTGGGAAGGCTTTCCACTAGATGTTGGAACACTGCTGTTATAACAGCCTCCACTCTTCTGGGAAGGCTTTCCACTAGATGTTGGAACATTGCTGCTATAACAGCCTCCACTCTTCTGGGAAGGCTTTCCACTAGATGTTGGAACATTGCTGCTATAACAGCCTCCACTCTTCTGGGAAGGCTTTCCACTAGATGTTGGAACATTGCTGCTATAACAGCCTCCACTCTTCTGGGAAGGCTTTCCACTAGATGTTGGAACATTGCTGCTATAACAGCCTCCACTCTTCTGGGAAGGCTTTCCACTAGATGTTGGAACATTGCTGCTATAACAGCCTCCACTCTTCTGGGAAGGCTTTCCACTAGATGTTGGAACATTGCTGCTATAACAGCCTCCACTCTTCTGGGAAGGCTTTCCACTAGATGTTGGAACATTGCTGCTATAACAGCCTCCACTCTTCTGGGAAGGCTTTCCACTAGATGTTGGAACATTGCTGCTATAACAGCCTCCACTCTTCTGGGAAGGCTTTCCACTAGATGTGGGAACATTGCTGCTATAACAGCCTCCACTCTTCTGGGAAGGCTTTCCACTAGATGTTGGAACATTGCTGCTATAACAGCCTCCACTATTCTGGGAAGGCTTTCCACTAGATGTTGGAACATTGCTGCTATAACAGCCTCCACTCTTCTGGGAAGACTTTCCACTAGATGTTGGAACATTGCTGCTATAACAGCCTCCACTCTTCTGGGAAGGTTTTCCACTAGATGTTGGAACATTGCTGCTATAACAGCCTCCACTCTTCTGGGAAGGCTTTCCACTAGATGTTGGAACATTGCTGCTATAACAGCCTCCACTCTTCTGGGAAGGCTTTCCACTAGATGTTGGAACATTCCTGCTATAACAGCCTCCACTCTTCTGGGAAGGCTTTCCACTAGATGATGGAACATTGCTGCTATAACAGCCTCCACTCTTCTGGGAAGGCTTTCCACTAGATGTTGGAACATTGCTGCTATAACAGCCTCCACTCTTCTGGGAAGGCTTTCCACTAGATGTTGGAACATTGCTGCTATAACAGCCTCCACTCTTCTGGGAAGGCTTTCCACTAGATGTTGGAACATTGCTGCTATAACAGCCTCCACTCTTCTGGGAAGGCTTTCCACTAGATGTTGGAACATTGCTGCTATAACAGCCTCCACTCTTCTGGGAAGGCTTTCCACTAGATGTTGGAACATTGCTGCTATAACAGCCTCCACTCTTCTGGGAAGGCTTTCCACTAGATGTTGGAACATTGCTGCTATAACAGCCTCCACTCTTCTGGGAAGGCTTTCCACTAGATGCTGGAACATTTCTGCTATAACAGCCTCCACTCTTCTGGGAAGGCTTTCCACTAGATGTTGGAACATTGCTGCTATAACAGCCCCCACTCTTCTGGGAAGGCTTTCCACTAGATGTTGGAACATTGCTGCTATAACAGCCTCCACTCTTCTGGGAAGGCTTTCCACTAGATGTTGGAACACTGCTGTTATAACAGCCTCCACTCTTCTGGGAAGGCTTTCCACTAGATGTTGGAACATTGCTGCTATAACAGCCTCCACTCTTCTGGGAAGGCTTTCCACTAGATGTTGGAACATTGCTGCTATAACAGCCTCCACTCTTCTGGGAAGGCTTTCCACTAGATGTTGGAACATTGCTGCTATAACAGCCTCCACTCTTCTGGGAAGGCTTTCCACTAGATGTTGGAACATTGCTGCTATAACAGCCTCCACTCTTCTGGGAAGGCTTTCCACTAGATGTTGGAACATTGCTGCTATAACAGCCTCCACTCTTCTGGGAAGGCTTTCCACTAGATGTTGGAACATTGCTGCTATAACAGCCTCCACTCTTCTGGGAAGGCTTTCCACTAGATGTTGGAACATTGCTGCTATAACAGCCTCCACTCTTCTGGGAAGGCTTTCCACTAGATGTTGGAACATTGCTGCTATAACAGCCTCCACTCTTCTGGGAAGGCTTTCCACTAGATGTTGGAACATTGCTGCTATAACAGCCTCCACTCTTCTGGGAAGGCTTTCCACTAGATGTTGGAACATTGCTGCTATAACAGCCTCCACTCTTCTGGGAAGGCTTTCCACTAGATGTGGGAACATTGCTGCTATAACAGCCTCCACTCTTCTGGGAAGGCTTTCCACTAGATGTTGGAACATTGCTGCTATAACAGCCTCCACTCTTCTGGGAAGGCTTTCCACTAGATGTTGGAACATTGCTGCTATAACAGCCTCCACTCTTCTGGGAAGACTTTCCACTAGATGTTGGAACATTGCTGCTATAACAGCCTCCACTCTTCTGGGAAGGTTTTCCACTAGATGTTGGAACATTGCTGCTATAACAGCCTCCACTCTTCTGGAAAAGGCTTTCCACTAGATGTTGGAACATTGCTGCTATAACAGCCTCCACTCTTCTGGGAAGGCTTTCCTCTAGATGTTGGAACACTGCTTGCTCTCATTCAGCCACAAGAGCATTAGTGAGGTCGGGCACTGATGTTGGGTGATTAGACCTGGCTCGCAGTCGGTGTTCCAGTTGTTTTTATGGGGTTGAGGTCAGGGATCACATCAAATTGTATTTGTCACATGAATACAACAGGTGTAGTAGTCCTGACAGGGAAATGCTGAATACAGGTGTAGACCTTAGTGAAATGCTGAATACAACAGGTGTAGTAGACCTTACAGTGAAATGCTGAATACAACAGGTGTAGACCTTACAGTGAAATGCTGAATACAACAGGTGTAGACCTTACAGTGAAATGCTGAATACAACAGGTGTAGTAGACCTCACAGTGAAATGCTGAATACAACAGGTGTAGTATACCTCACAGTGAAATGCTGAATACAACAGATGTAGTAGACCTCACAGTGAAACGCTGAATACAACAGGTGTAGTAGACCTCACAGTGAAATGCTGAATACAACAGGTGTAGTAGACCTTACAGTGAAATGCTGAATACAACAGGTGTAGTAGACCTTACAGTGAAATGCTGAATACAACAGGTGTAGTAGACCTTACAGTGAAATGCTGAATACAACAGGTGTAGACCTTACAGTGAAATGCTGAATACAACAGGTGTAGACCTTACAGTGAAATGCTGAATACAACAGGTGTAGTAGACCTTACAGTGAAATGCTGAATACAGGTGTAGACCTTACAGTGAAATGCTGAATACAGGTGTAGTAGACTTTAGAGTGAAATGCTGAATACAACAGGTGTAGTAGACCTTACAGTGAAATGCTGAATACAACAGGTGTAGTAGACCTCACAGTGAAATGCTGAATACAACAGGTGTAGTAGACCTTACAGTGAAATGCTGAATACAGGTGTAGTAGACCTTACAGTGAAATGCTGAATACAACAGGTGTAGTAGACCTCACAGTGAAATGCTGAATACAACAGGTGTAGTAGACCTCACAGTGAAATGCTGAATACAACAGGTGTAGTAGACCTCACAGTGAAATGCTGAATACAACAGGTGTAGACCTTACAGTGAGATGCTGAATACAACAGGTGTACTAGACCTCACAGTGAAATGCTGAATACAACAGGTGTAGACCTCACAGTGAAATGCTGAATACAACAGGTGTAGTAGACCTCACAGTGAAATGCTGAATACAACAGGTGTAGACCTTACAGTGAGATGCTGAATACAACAGGTGTACTAGACCTCACAGTGAAATGCTGAATACAACAGGTGTAGACCTTACAGTGAAATGCTGAATACAACAGGTGTAGTAGACCTCACAGTGAAATGCCGAATACAACAGGTGTAGTAGACCTCACAGTGAAATGCTGAATACATCAGGTGTAGTAGACCTCACAGTGAAATGCTGAATACAACAGGTGTAGACCTTACAGTGAAATGCTGAATACAACAGGTGTAGTAGACCTCACAGTGAAATGCCGAATACAACAGGTGTAGTAGACCTCACAGTGAAATGCTGAATACAACAGGTGTAGTAGACCTTACAGTGAAATGCTGAATACAACAGGTGTAGTAGACCTTACAGTGAAATGCTGAATACAACAGGTGTAGTAGACCTCACAGTGAAATGCTGAATACAACAGGTGTAGTAGACCTCACAGTGAAATGCTGAATACAACAGGTGTAGTAGACCTCACAGTGAAATGCTGAATACAACTGGTGTAGACCTCACAGTGAAATGCTGAATACAACAGGTGTAGTAGACCTTACAGTGAAATGCTGAATACAACAGGTGTAGTAGACCTTACAGTGAAATGCTGAATACAACAGGTGTAGTAGACCTTACAGTGAAATGCTGAATACAACAGGTGTAGACCTTACAGTGAAATGCTGAATACAACAGGTGTAGACCTTACAGTGAAATGCTGAATACAACAGGTGTAGTAGACCTTACAGTGAAATGCTGAATACAGGTGTAGACCTCACAGTGAAATGCTGAATACAACAGGTGTAGTAGACCTTACAGTGAAATGCTGAATACAACAGGTGTAGTAGACCTTACAGTGAAATGCCGAATACAACAGGTGTAGTAGACCTCACAGTGAAATGCTGAATACAACAGGTGTAGTAGACCTTACAGTGAAATGCTTACTTACAAGCCCTTAACCAACAGTGCAAAAAAGGTAGCTAGGTTTTGGGTGGTTATATGGTAAAGGGGGTGTTGGGTGTAGTGTATGGGTTTGTGTTGAGTGCATGTGTCTAGCTGTGTCTATGTTGGTGTAGTTGTCTAGGAGAGTCTATGGTTGCCTGAATGGGTTCCCAATTAGAGACAGCTGATTTCTGTTGTCTCTGATTGGGAGCCATATTTAGGGTAGCCATAGGCTTTCATTTGATGTGGGTAATTGTCTATGTTATACGTTTGTAGCCTGTATGTGCACTTCGTTCTTAGCTTCACGATCGTTTTCTTGTTTTGTTAGTGTGTAAGTGTTTTTGTTTCGTTTTTGCCTTCGTATTCATTAAAAAGAATATGGCTTATTTTCCTACTGCTGCGTTTTGGTCCGTCAATCCTCCACACGATCGTGACACTCCGGAAGGTGGTGATTGACTCCGCTGTCCTGGCGTCGTGAGGGAGTTTGTTCCACCATTGGGGTGCCAGAGCAGCGAACAGTTTTGACTGGGCTGAGCGGGAACTGTACTTCCTCAGTGGTAGGGAGGCGAGCAGGCCAGAGGTGGATGAACGCAGTGCCCTTGTTTGGGTGTAGGGCCTGATCAGAGCCTGAAGGTACTGAGGTGCCGTTCCCCTCACAGCTCCCTAGGCAAGCACCATGGTCTTGTAGCGGATGCGAGCTTCAAATGGAAGCTAGTGGAGAGAGCGGAGGAGCGGGGTGACATGAGAGAACTTGGGAAGGTTGAACACCAGACGGGCTGCGGCGTTCTGGATGAGTTGTAGGGGTTTAATGGCACAGGCAGGGAGCCCAGCCAACAGCGAGTTGCAGTAATCCAGACGGGAGATGACAAGTGCCTGGATTAGGACCTGCGCCGCTTCCTGTGTGAGGCAGGGTCGTACTCTGCGGATGTTGTAGAGCATGAACCTACAGGAACGGGCCACCGCCTTGATGTAAGTTGAGAACGACAGGGTGTTGTCCAGGATCACGCCAAGGTTCTTAGCGCTCTGGGAGGAGGACACAATGGAGTTGTCAACCGTGATGGCGAGATCATGGAACGGGCAGTCCTTCCCCGGGAGGAAGAGCAGCTCCGTCTTGCCGAGGTTCAGCTTGAGGTGGTGATCCGCCATCCACACTGATATGTCTGCCAGACATGCAGAGATGCGATTCGCCACCTGGTCATCAGAAGGGGGAAAGGAGAAGATTAATTGTGTGTCGTCTGCATAGCAATGATAGGAGAGACCATGTGAGGTTATGACAGAGCCAAGTGACTTGGTGTATAGCGAGAATAGGAGAGGGCCTAGGACAGAGCCCTGGGGGACACCAGTGGTGAGAGCGCGTGGTGAGGAGACAGATTCTCGCCACGCCACCTGGTAGGAGCGACCTGTCAGGTAGGACGCAATCCAAGCGTGGGCCGCGCCGGAGATGCCCAACTCGGAGAGGGTGGAGAGGAGGATCTGATGGTTCACAGTATCGAAGGCAGCCGATAGGTCTAGAAGGATGAGAGCAGAGGAGAGAGAGTTAGCTTTAGCAGTGCGGAGCGCCTCCGTGATACAGAGAAGAGCAGTCTCAGTTGAATGACTAGTCTTGAAACCTGACTGATTTGGATCAAGAAGGTCATTCTGAGAGAGATAGCAGGAGAGCTGGCCAAGGACGGCACGTTCAAGAGTTTTGGAGAGGAAAGAAAGAAGGGATACTGGTCTGTAGTTGTTGACATCGGAGGGATCGAGTGTAGGTTTTTTCAGAAGGGGTGCAACTCTCGCTCTCTTGAAGACGGAAGGGACGTAGCCAGTGGTCAAGGATGAGTTGATGAGCGAGGTGAGGTAAGGGAGAAGGTCTCCGGAAATGGTCTGGAGAAGAGAGGAGGGGATAGGGTCAAGCGGGCAGGTTGTTGGGCGGCCGGCCGTCACAAGACGCGAGATTTCATCTGGAGAGAGAGGGGAGAAAGAGGTCAGAGCACAGGGTAGGGCAGTGTGAGCAGAACCAGCGGTGTCGTTTGACTTAGCAAACGAGGATCGGATGTCGTCGACCTTCTTTTCGAAATGGTTGACGAAGTCGTCTGCAGAGAGGGAGGAGAGGGGGGGAGGGGGAGGAGGATTCAGGAGGGAGGAGAAGGTGGCAAAGAGCTTCCTAGGGTTAGAGGCAGATGCTTGGAATTTAGAGTGGTAGAAAGTGGCTTTAGCAGCAGAGACAGAAGAGGAAAATGTAGAGAGGAGGGAGTGAAAGGATGCCAGGTCCGCAGGGAGGCGAGTTTTCCTCCATTTCCGCTCGGCTTCCCGGAGCCCTGTTCTGTGAGCTCGCAATGAGTCGTCGAGCCACGGAGCGGGAGGGGAGGACCGAGCCGGCCTGGAGGATAGGGGACATAGAGAGTCAAAGGATGCAGAAAGGGAGGAGAGGAGGGTTGAGGAGGCAGAATCAGGAGATAGGTTGGAGAAGGTTTGAGCAGAGTGAAGAGATGATAGGATGGAAGAGGAGAGAGTAGCGGGGGAGAGAGAGCGAAGGTTGGGACGGCGCGATACCATCCGAGTAGGGGCAGTGTGGGAAGTGTTGGATGAGAGCGAGAGGGAAAAGGATACAAGGTAGTGGTCGGAGACTTGGAGGGGAGTTGCAATGAGGTTAGTGGAAGAACAGCATCTAGTAAAGATGAGGTCAAGCGTATTGCCTGCCTTGTGAGTAGGGGGGAAGGTGAGAGGGTGAGGTCAAAAGAGGAGAGGAGTGGAAAGAAGGAGGCAGAGAGGAATGAGTCAAAGGTAGACGTGGGGGGGTTAAAGTCACCCAGAACTGTGAGAGGTGAGCCGTCCTCAGGAAAGGAGCTTATCAAGGCATCAAGCTCATTGATGAACTCTCCGAGGGAACCTGGAGGGCGATAAAGGATAAGGATGTTAAGCTTGAAAGGGCTGGTAACTGTGACAGCATGGAATTCAAAGGAGGCGATAGACAGATGGGTAAGGGGAGAAAGAGAGAATGACCACTTGGGAGAGATGAGGATCCCGGTGCCACCACCCCGCTGACCAGAAGCTCTCGGGGTGTGCGAGAACACGTGGGCAGACGAAGAGAGAGCAGTAGGAGTAGCAGTGTTATCTGTGGTGAGCCATGTTTCCGTCAGTGCCAAGAAGTCGAGGGACTGGAGGGAAGCATAGGCTGAGATGAACTCTGTCTTGTTGGCCGCAGATCGGCAGTTCCAGAGGCTACCGGAGACCTGGAACTCCACGTGGGTCGTGCGGGCTGGGACCACCAGGTTAGGGTGGCCGCGGCCACGCGGTGTGAAGCGTTTGTATGGTCTGTGCAGAGAGGAGAGAACAGAGATAGACAGACACATAGTTGACAGGCTAAAGAAGAGGCTACGCTAATGCAAAGGAGATTGGAATGACAAGTGGACTACACGTCTCGAATGTTCAGAAAGTTAAGCTTACGTTGGAAAAATCTTATTGACTAAAATGATTAAAATGATACAGTACTGCTGAAGTAGGCTGGCTAGCAGTGGCTGCGTTGTTGACTTTGTTTGAAGTGTAGCTGGCCAGGTAGCCTCGATAGCTGGCTAGGTAACCTCGGTAACTGGCCAGATAATTAGTCTAACTACACAATTGTCCTAGATACAAGGACAGCAAAGACAACTATGTAGCTAGCTAACACTAGCCAGCTAACACTACACTAATCAAATCGTTCCGTTGTAATGTAATAGTTTCTACAGTGCTGCTATTCGGTAGAAGTTGGCTAGCTAGCAGTGTTAGCAGTGTTAGCAGTGTTGACTAGCAGTATTGACTAGGTAGGGGAACGGCAGCGCGGCGGACGAAAATAGCTGGCTAGCTAACCGAAATTACTCTAGACTCCACAGTTATCTTAGATACAAGGACAGCAGAGACAACTGTGTAACTAGCTAACACTACACTAATCAAGTCGTTCCGTTGTTCCGTTGAATGTAGTAGATTCTACAGTGCTGCTATTCGGTAGCTAGCTTGCTAGCAGTGTTGATTACGTTACGTTACGTTAAAAGGACGAAAATAGCTGGCTAGCTAACCTAGAAAATCGCTCTAAACTACACAATTATCTTTGATACAAAGACGGCTATGTAGCTATCTAAGATCAAACAAATCAAACCGTTGTACTGTAATGAAATGAAGTGAAAGTGTGATACTACCTGTGGAGCGAAGCGGTACAGAGTCAATGTGGAGGCTATATACAGGGGATACCGGTACAGGGTCAATGTGGAGGCTATATACAGGGGATACCGGTACAGAGTCAATGTGGAGGCTATATACAGGGGGTACCAGTACAGAGTCAATGTGGAGACTATATACAGGGGGTACCGGTACAGAGTCAATGTGGAGGCTATATACAGGCGGTACCGGTACAGAGTCAATGTGGAGGCTATATACAGGGGATACCGGTACAGAGTCAATGTGGAGGGGCACCGGTTAGTCGAGGTAATATGTACATGTAGGTAGAGTTATTAAGGTGACTATGCATCGATGATGACAACAGAGAGTAACAGCGGTATAAAAGAGGGGGGATGCAAATAGTCTGGGTAGCCATTTGATTAGATGTTCAGGAGTCTTATGGCTTGGGGGTAGAAGCTGTTTAGAAGCCTCTTGGACCTAGACTTGGCGCTTCGGTTCCACTTGCCATGTGGTAACAGAGAGAACAGTCTATGACTGTTGGAGACTGGAGTTGGAGACTCCAGTCATAATTCGCAAATAAATTCATTAAAAATCTACAATGTGATTTTCTGGATTTGTTTTTCTCATTTTGTCTGTCATAGTTGAAGTGTACCTATGATGAAAATTACAGGCCTCTCTCATCTTTTTAAGTGGGACAACTTGCACAATTGGTGGCTGACTAAATACTTTTTCGCCTCGCTGTAGGTAGCACACAGGAAGACATTTTTCTCTGTTGAGATAATTTCCTTATCAATTTCTATCCAGATGTAAAATGTTTCTGTTTAAAACTAATTTAATAGAGTGGGTTAGGTCTGCTCTATACCAAATTAGCATACCCCCTGAGTCTCTTCCCTGTTTCACACCTGGTAGTTTGGTGGATGGGACTAACAGCTCTCTGTAACCTAGAGGGCAACCAGTGGGTCTGTCTCCTTTATACCATGTTTCACACCTGGTAGTTTGGTGGATGGGACTAACAGCTCTCTGTAACCTAGAGGGCAACCAGTGGGTCTGTCTCCTTTATACCATGTTTCACACCTGGTAGTTTGGTGGATGGGACTAACAGCTCTCTGTAACCTAAAGGGCAACCAGTGGGTCTGTCTCCTTTATACCATGTTTCACACCTGGTAGTTTGGTGGATGGGACTAACAGCTCTCTGTAACCTAAAGGGCAACCAGTGGGTCTGTCTCCTTTATACCATGTTTCACACCTGGTAGTTTGGTCGATGGGACTAACAGCTCTCTGTAACCTAGAGGGCAACCAGTGGGTCTGTCTCCTTTATACCATGTTTCACACCTGGTAGTTTGGTCGATGGGACTAACAGCTCTCTGTAACCTAGAGGGCAACCAGTGGGTCTGTCTCCTTTATACCATGTTTCTTGCTGGATGACAATGTCTGTATTTCCAATTTCTTTGATGAAGTCTGGGTTCCTGCTCTTTAGGCCAAAGGCAGATGACCTCAGACCTTGTATATCCCAGGAGGAGATTGTAAAAGCTTTGTGTTCCAAAGTGTCAAGTGTTGTTTTGGTGTGGTTTAGGCCCGGACCATCACAGTAGGTGTGAGCAGAGCATGTTGAGCATCTGATACATACCTCTTAGGTTGCAGGATGGGGCTTGGCCGGGTGTAATAGTGGGGGTTGGGCCTGTTGCAGGATGGCGCTTGGCCGGGTGTAATAGTGGGGGTTGAGCCTGTTGCAGGATGGCGCTTGGCCGGGTGTAATAGTGGGGGTTGAGCCTGTTGCAGGATGGGGCTTGGCCGGGTGTAATAGTGGGGGTTGGGCCTGTTGCAGGATGGCGCTTGGCCGGGTGTAATAGTGGGGGTTGAGCCTGTTGCAGGATGGGGCTTGGCCGGGTGTAATAGTGGGGGTTGAGCCTGTTGCAGGATGGGGCTTGGCCGGGTGTAATAGTGGGGGTTGGGCCTGTTGCAGGATGGGGCTTGGCCGGGTGTAATAGTGGGGGTTGAGCCTGTTGCAGGATGGGGCTTGGCCGGGTGTAATAGTGGGGGTTGAGCCTGTTGCAGGATGGGGCTTGGCCGGGTGTAATAGTGGGGGTTGGGCCTGTTGCAGGATGGCGCTTGGCCGGGTGTAATAGTGGGGGTTGGGCCTGTTGCAGGATGGGGCTTGGCCGGGTGTAATAGTGGGGGTTGGGCCTGTTGCAGGATGGCGCTTGGCCGGGTGTAATAGTGGGGGTTGAGCCTGTTGCAGGATGGGGCTTGGCCGGGTGTAATAGTGGGGGTTGAGCCTGTTGCAGGATGGGGCTTGGCCGGGTGTAATAGTGGGGGTTGAGCCTGTTGCAGGATGGGGCTTAGCCGGGTGTAATAGTGGGGGTTGAGCCTGTTGCAGGATGGGGCTTGGCCGGGTGTAATAGTGGGGGTTGAGCCTGTTGCAGGATGGGGCTTGGCCGGGTGTAATAGTGGGGGTTGAGCCTGTTGCAGGATGGGGCTTGGCCGGGTGTAATAGTGGGGGTTGAGCCTGTTGCAGGATGGGGCTTGGCCGGGTGTAATAGTGGGGGTTGAGCCTGTTGCAGGATGGGGCTTGGCCGGGTGTAATAGTGGGGGTTGAGCCTGTTGCAGGATGGGGCTTGGCCGGGTGTAATAGTGGGGGTTGAGCCTGTTGCAGGATGGGGCTTGGCCGGGTGTAATAGTGGGGGTTGAGCCTGTTGCAGGATGGGGCTTGGCCGGGTGTAATAGTGGGGGTTGAGCCTGTTGCAGGATGGGGCTTGGCCGGGTGTAATAGTGGGGGTTGAGCCTGTTGCAGGATGGCGCTTGGCCGGGTGTAATAGTGGGGGTTGAGCCTGTTGCAGGATGGGGCTTGGCCGGGTGTAATAGTGGGGGTTGGGCCTGTTGCTCTGCTCACGGCATGGGCATACGTCCTGCTGTCATGTTGAGGTCCTTCTCTCTCTCTCTCTCTCTCTCTCTGTCTTTCTCTCATACACCATGTCCCTTAGCAGTACACAGCAGGTGCCCTGCATGCTTCAGAAGCCCTGCTGTGTGGAATTCTGGCTGTAGTCCTAGCCCTCTTTAGAAGCCCTGCTGTGTGGAATCCTGGCTGTAGTCCTAGCCCTCTTTAGAAGCCCTGCTGTGTGGAAACCTGTCTGTAGTCCTAGCCCCCTTTAGAAGCCCTGCTGTGTGGAAACCTGGCTGTAGTCCTAGCCCTCTTTAGAAGCCCTGCTGTGTGGAAACCTGGCTGTAGTCCTAGCCCTCTTTAGAGGCCCTGCTGTGTGGAAACCTGGCTGTAGTCCTAGCCCTCTTTAGAAGCCCTGCTGTGTGGAATTCTGGCTGTAGTCCTAGCCCTCTTTAGAAGCCCTGCTGTGTGGAAACCTGGCTGTAGTCCTAGCCCTCTTTAGAAGCCCTGCTGTGTGG
This sequence comes from Salvelinus fontinalis, assembly GCF_029448725.1. Lineage (NCBI taxonomy): Eukaryota > Metazoa > Chordata > Actinopteri > Salmoniformes > Salmonidae > Salvelinus > Salvelinus fontinalis. Next base: position 362,131 of record NW_026600298.1, on the reverse strand, counting down.
TAACCTGGCTGTAGTCCTAGCCCTCTTTAGAAGCCCTGCTGTGTGGTAACCTGGCTGTAGTCCTAGCCCTCTTTAGAAGCCCTGCTGTGTGGAAACCTGGCTGTAGTCCTAGCCCTCTTTAGAAGCCCTGCTGTGTGGTAACCTGGCTGTAGTCCTAGCCCTCTTTAGAAGCCCTGCTGTGTGGAAACCTGGCTGTAGTCCTAGCCCTCTTTAGAAGCCCTGCTGTGTGGAAACCTGGCTGTAGTCCTAGCTGACGATCTGGGGCTCCTTATCTCACTTTCTCCCTCCAAACGTTCCAACTTGGAACCATAGAATTTGAATGATTCTCCTAGTTTGATTCTGACCTCAGATGAAACAACAGCACTGGCCATTCTATTAAAACAATGGAAGGAGGATATAGCTGCATGTCTTAGTCCTGGTCCTGGGGAATCTCCCCTTCACCATAGAATCTAGGGAATCTAATAGATGCCCTCAAATCAATACAGCTTATTCAACCATCCAGCTAGTTAATACAGCTTACTCAAACATCCAACTAGTTTAATACAGCTTATTCAACCATCCAACTAGTTAATACAGCTTATTCAACCATCCAACTAGTTAATACAGCTTATTCAACCATCCGACTAGTTAATACAGCTTATTCAACCATCCAGCTAGTTTAATACCGCTTATTCAACCATCCAACTAGTTAATACAGCTTATTCAACCATTTGACTAGTTTAATACAGCTTATTCAACCATCCAACTAGTTTAATACAGCTTATTCCAACTAGTTTATCATCAAACATACCTGTTCAATTCCAGGTATCAGGGTCCAGGGGGCTCGATTTGGGACGTACCCCAGAGTAACCTCCTTGAGGTCACTGAACTTTGTTTACTGTAAAAAGTGTCGCTATAAATCACTGATTAACCCGTTGCTTTGGAGTGAGGGGCCTAAAGTAGTGCACTATGTAGGGAATAGGGTCTCATAGGGCTCTGGTCTAAAGTAGTGCACTATGTAGGGAATAGGGTGCCATAGGGCTCTGGTCTAAAGTAGTGCACTATACAGGGAATAGGGTGCCATAGTGCTTTGTTCTAAAGTAGTGCACTATACAGGGAATAGGGTGCCATAGCGCTTTGGTCTAAAGTAGTGCACTATACAGGGAATAGTGTGCCGTTTGGGCGCACACGGAGTGTTTACAGTTCTCTTGTCGCCCACTCTTCCTCTGTGTAGAAGGAGCAGGTGCTTGCCTGCCTAGCTGTTACCTCTTATCTACAGGGTGGAGCTCTTTAAAGACTGAACTCTGGTCTAAAGTAGTGCACTATATAGGGAATAGGACTCTGGTCTATAGTAGTGCACTATATAGGAATTATGGGGCTATTTGGGACGCACTTAGTGTCTTGTTTCCTAATTCCCATACCCCTGATGACGGAAAAGGGTGTGTGCACCTATCGACCAATCACAGGTCAGCTGAGTTATGAGCCTGCACTCTGGTTACTCGGGTCACTCCGTGGTCGGCCCTGCCCTGCCTCTCCTCAGATACAAACAAATCTCAAAGTCAAACGAAGGGTGGGGAAAAACCAACATGTTCAACACTGTAGGTCGAGTCACATGATCTGTAGGCCTGGTCAAATGATCTGTAGGCCTGGTCAAATGATCTGTAGGCCTTAATCACATGATCTGTAGGCCTTAATCACATGATCTGTAGGCCTAGTCACATGATCTGTAGGCCTTAATCACATGATCTGTAGGCCTTAATCACATGATCTGTAGACCTTAATCACATGATCTGTAGACCTTAATCACATGATCTGTAGACCTAGTCACATGATCTGTAGGCCTAGTCACATGATCTGTAGACCTAGTCACATGATCTGTAGACCTTAATCACATGATCTGTAGGCCTAGTCACATGATCTGTAGGCCTTAATCACATGATCTGTAGACCTTAATCACATGATCTGTAGGCCCTAGTCACATGATCTGTAGACCTAGTCACATGATCTGTAGACCTTAATCACATGATCTGTAGGCCCTAGTCACATGATCTGTAGACCTAGTCACATGATCTATAGACCTTAATCACATGATCTGTAGACCTTAATCACATGATCTGTAGGCCTAGTCACATGATCTGTAGACCTTAATCACATGATCTGTAGGCCTAGTCACATGATCTGTAGACCTAATCCCCTAGAGTATTAACACTAAAATCCCCATCAGAATCTGTCTGTTTAAACTTAAAGATATAATTTTTTTGTATGGGCTGCGTCTCAATCCACCACATCTGCCTATGGCTGTATTCCATACACGTAAAAGTCACACTCTCTCTCCCCTCAGCCCTCAAATGAAGTGGACACTTCTGATGATCTATCATGAGTTAACACTTGGAGGGCGAGGGAGGAATGAATGAATTTTAAACGAACCGCCTTTGCATGGAAATTCGTCATTTGTTTGTCCCAAGGTAGTGTTTTCAGTTATCATGGAACCACCGGTAGCTGTTGTGTGTGCTTTATATGCGCTACAGTCAATTATGATGGTATTTTAATATATTGGCCGAAAGACAATGCATCCGCAGACATCGAATACTAGCCATCTGATGATATCAGGTCAATTTAACATTATAACGTATAAGTGTGATATCAGGGAGCGTTATGCTCTAGCTATCCGTTCCAAAAGTGAATTAAACAAAAAAACATGAATTACTTTAATTAAGAAGAGGTGTTTGGTGCCATCATGTGCATTAGTAGCACAATTTCTAACTTATTTACATTCATTTTTACTTATACTTGTCGGTTGACTCCATATTGATGTTAGTTTTAAGTTTTGGTAAAATTTTTCTTTGTGATGTACAATCATCCTGAATTGAAATATGGGGATTTTCAGGCCCTGGAGTGAACAGAATTCGATCACTAAAACACTGGGATCACAAACGAAGGCTGAGGGACTTAGGGTTTGCCAACTTTCCTTGCTTGGCTAATAGTTTGGACCGACGGCAAAGATGGCCGCTGGGATTCCCCCGAGGGCATATGGTGAGGGTAAGTGGACAAGCATGTGTCTCTTTGACGTGTTTGGAATGCAGCCCCTCGTCTGTGGTGGAAAAGGGGTGGAGTGGTGTTTGGCAGACCAGGTGACATCCCCAAAATCGCTCTTCTCACCAAAAAAAAAACTCTGTAGCGTCACTAATACGATGGTGTTCTCTGTAAGTATTGTGTATGTGGAAATATATGATAATAAGGGTGTATTGTATGTATTAATGCCGAGTGTGTAATGTACAGAGTCTATTTTCTATACAGCAGTACCTGTGTCTAAGTCAGTTCTCCCCCCTTGGGACATGTCCTATGTATCATTTACTGAATCATAATAAACATTGAAATATATATACATATACACTGCTCAAAAAAATAAAGGGAACACTTGAACAACACAATGTAACTCCAAGTCAATCATACTTCTGTGAAATCAAACTGTCCACTTAGGAAGCAACACTGATTGACAATACATTTCACATGCTGTTGTGCAAATGGAATAGACAAAAGGTGGAAATTATAGGCAATTAGCAAGACACCCCCAATAAAGGACTGATTCTACAGGTGGTGACCACAGACCACTTCTCAATTCCTATGCTTCCTGGCTGATGTTTTGGTCACTTTTGAATGCTGGCGGTGCTTTCACTCTAGTGGTAGCATGAGACGGAGTCTACAATCCACACAAGTGGCTCAGGTAGTGTAGTTCATCCAGGATGGCACATCAATGCGAGCTGTGGCAAGAAGGTTTGCTGTGTCTGTCAGTGTAGTGTCCAGAGCATGGAGGCGCTACCAGGAGACAGGCCAGTACATCAGGAGACATGGAGGAGGCCGTAGGAGGGCAACAACCCAGCAGCAGGACCGCTACCTCCGCCTTTGTGCAAGGTGGAGCACTGCCTGAGCCCTGCAAAATGACCTCCAGCAGGCCACAAATGTGCATGTGTCTGCTCAAACGGTCAGAAACAGACTCCATGAGGGTGGTATGAGGGCCCGACGTCCACAGGTGGGGATCTATGTATCTATGTTTTCTGTTTCTATGTTGTTGTTTTTTCGTTTGGCCTGATATGGTTCTCAATCAGAGGCAGGTGTTAGTCTTTGTCTCTGATTGGGAACCATATTTAGGTAGCCTGTTTTCTGTTGTGTTTTGTGGGTGGGTTGTCTTCCGTACGGAACTGTTCCAGTTTTCAGTAGTTCACTTTATTGTTTTGTATCTCAGTGTTCAGTTTGTTCTATTAAAAGATTCATCATGAACACTTACCACGCTGCGCTTTGGTCCTCCTCTCTTTCTCCCAAAGAAGATCGTTACACTCAGTATCATTTTTGTTGTTGTAAATAGACTGTACAAGCAATTTGGCTTCCAGACATTAGAGGAGGAGTTTCAGTTTTGTCACCTCTCATGTCCCTTCACACACAATAGTGATGAGCGGCTTGACTCATAAACCGCAGTCCAAACGGGTTTAGGGTCATTCGATGTTGCGTGGCTGAAGGGCGGGCGGGTTGAATAAAGAGAAACAATACCTTAAAAAAATGTATAAATGTATAATTATTGTGCAATGTATATCTATAGGCTACATTGAGGTCTTTCCTTTCATTATGTGAGGCTATCTAGTTTAAGAGTGTAAGCCTAAACGTTAGGGTTTAACTGAACTCGTGCCAAATAGCCAACACAGCCAATTGCCAAGTGATGCTTTTGGGCTCAGCAGTGCAGTCTGTGTTGTGTGATGATTGTGAGGCTCTATTACAAATTCTACAGTCACAAGATGGGACTTCAGATAGGCCTTGTGGCACGTCAAGGGAACTGTAGCCTGCTGTTCAGATGAGTTAAATGGAAACTGAAATCTGGACACTGACTGTAGGTCTATAACCTCTCACATTACCTTAATAACTCTTGCAGAATTAAGCATTGTTTGCAGTAAAATGATACACCAAATGTAGGCTAAATTTGGACCAGGGAACAGGAGCGGAGAAATGTGATTTATTTATTTATGCATCGTGAGAGAACGCAAGAGTCAGATACAATCTGTAGAGGTGCTGTCTTCATCATAAAAGCATCATAAAAGCAGATAGTATTTCAACCACATAAAATATGCATCAACGCCGAACTGAAATCATATCAGAAACACGTTGTGTCGTTTGACAGCTTTCTTTTGCCTTTACAACCGGTCAAACTGATGTCATTTGAACATTTTGCACAAACATTTTTACCGTTTTTTTTGTTGTTGTTGCGTTATTGTATTTTCCTCCCCTAAACATCTTTGCACCGTGAAAGATCACCGAGAACTTTACCGATGTCAACTAGATTTAAGCATTTATTCTATCGATCTATTACATTATTCTGTTGGGCAAGGGTTGATTTAGGGCAACATATAATGACAAAGGAGAAGCTGTATGTATCTAATTATGTATGTATCTAACAAAAAAGCCTTTTGTAAATGTCGAAATTTATCATCAGAAACTAAATCAGGCAACAACAGAAAAATCCTGCGTCCCCTGTAAAAAAAAAAATCCTTCTGCCGTCTTTGACTGTAGCCTATAGTGAATGTTCTATATTTACGGGTTAGGTTTGAGTGGGGCCTCAGATTTTCACATAGAGTCGTTGAGTCGGCGTGCTGGCTCAGTCAATATCCTGACAGAACACGCCAGGCACTGACGTCATGTGGGTGTGGTCTCAGCGCGGGCGTGGGACCGCACCTCCGAGGCTCCGCCAATCCGAGAGGAAACCGGCTTCTCTTGAACCCAGATGGCTTCGGCTGATATATAACGCCCGGGGCTGAGAGATAATTTATGAAAACGTACCAGCGTCGTATAGCTTTGTCTAGCTGACAGCGAATAGGACGGAGCAGCCGAACTTGAGGAGAAGCATACCTAACCAAAACGCAAAGAAACAAGGGACACTTCGAATTGTATAAAGATCCAGACTATTTATTTGGTGAGTAATTATTCATTTTAATGTATTAAGTTAAAGCAGATATGTTGTGTAAACTGAATTGATATTTTTTTTCTCAAATTTCTTGAAGCAAAATGTACAATTATATGGGATAACATTGAGTTTTTTTTATACTGATGCAAATTATGACTTATTTTAAGGACTTAATATAAATAACTATATTATAGAGACTGTCGCTTATTGTTATTATTTCTCGAAATCAGCAATCTACTAGAATTAAAACAACTCGATCGATTCAACTGTTGGCACACCTAACCTTCGCGCAAAAAAAAGTATCCTAATCAAATAACACAACATAGAGAAGAAGATATAACCCTACTGCTTGAAATTAAACCCTGCCAATGTGGTTTATAGCCTTTCCGTTACGTGGCCTCTACCCGGTCTTTGTTCGCTATAGAATTTTCCAATCAGTCCTAGGACACCGTTCATATGAACCAGGGTGAGGAGTTGGACCAAAGCCCGGCAGATGGCGATATTGAGTAGTTTCATCTTACCATCCGAAGGGAGTGCATGCAGCTGGCTTATACGTTTATCCCCCATGGACCAATTCCTTACATAAAACATTCTCCATTCAACTGCAAAGGCATCAATTTCTTCAACTCGATTTAATGGCGAGAAGACGTGAAAAATTACTGATTGGCTGAAAGTGACATGGAAACATCCAGGACCAGCATTACCTACTCTAGCATGGGGATGGTAAACGGTGTTTCATGAACAAAGTACACATTTTCCCTGTTTTATGTTTTCTTTGTTGTTGTTGCCTTCTCTCTTTTAAATAGAGTTAAGGAGGAAATTGACGCATCTGCAGCTTGTATAGCCGCCTGAATGCATTCATTCCCTTTGGACAGTGAGATGAAACGTCTCAATATTGCATATTAATATGTTACGTGTACACATCGATCTCAAACTACCTCGTACTCCTGCACATCGACTCGGGATCGCTACCATGTGTCTATAGCCAAGTTATCATTACTCATTGTGTATCTATTATTATTACGTGTTGTTACTTTTATATTATTTCTCTATTTTATTTCTCTATTTTATTTCTCTATTTTCTTTCTCTACATTGTTTAACTTGGCTCAAACGTTTTGGGTAGCCTTCCACAAGCTTCCCACAATAAGTTGGGTGAATTTTGGCCCATTCCTCCTGACAGAGCTGGTGTAACTGAGTCAGGTTTGTAGGCCTCCTTGCTCGCACACGCCTTTTCAGTTCTGCCCACAACTTTTCTATAGGATTGAGACCTTGACTTTGTGGTCCTGAAGCCATTTTGCCACAACTTTGGAAGTATGCTTGGGGTCATTGTCCATTTGAAAGACCCATTTGCGACCAAGCTTTAACTTCCTGACTAATGTCTTGAGATGTTGCTTCAATATATCCACATAATTTTCCTGCCTCATGATGCCATCTATTGTGTGAAGTGCACCAGTACCTCCTGCAGCAAAGCACCCCCACAACATGATGCTGCTACCCCTGTGCTTCACGGTTGGGATGGTGTTCTTCAGCTTGCAAGCCTCCCCATTTTTCCTCCAAGCATACAATGGCCATTATGGCCAAACAGTTCTATTTTTGTTTCATCAGACAAGAGGACATTTCTCCAAAAAGTACGATCTTTGTCCCCATGTGCAGTTGCAAACCGTAGTCTGGCTTTTTTATGGTGGTTTTGGTGCAGTGGCTTCTTCCTTGCTGAGCGGCCTTTCAGGTTATGTCGATATAGGACTCGTTTTACTGTGGATATAGATACTTTTGTACCTGTTTCCTCCAGCATCTTCACAAGGTCCTTTGCTGTTGTTCTGGGATTGATTTGCACTTTTCGCACCAAAGTACGTTCATCTCTAGGAGACAGAACGCGTCTCCTTCCTGAGCGGTATGACGGCTGCATGGTCCCATGGTGTTTATACTTGCGTACTATTGTTTGTACAGATGAACGTGGTACCTTCAGGCATTTGGAAATTGCTCTCAAGGATGAACCAGACTTGTGGAGGTCTACAATTTGTTTCTGAGGTCTTGGCTGAATTCTTTTGATTTTTCCATGATGTCAAGCAAAGAGGCACTGAGTTTGAAGGTAGGCCTTGAAATACATCCACAGGTACACCTCCAATTGACTCAAATTATGTCAATTAGCCTATCAGAAGCTTCTAAATCCATGACATCATTTTCTGGAATTTTTCCAAGCTGTTTAAAGGCCCAGTCAACTTAGTGTATGTAAACTTCTGACCCACTGGAAGTGAGTGAAACAATCTGTCTGTAAACAATTGTTGGAAAAATTACTTGTGTCATGCACAAAGTAGATGTCCTAACCGACTTACCAAACCTATAGATTGTTAACAAGAAATCTGTAGAGTGGTTGAATAAACGAGTTTTAATGACTCCGACCTAAGTGTATGTAAACTTCCGACTTCAACTGTAGCCAGTCCTTGGCCGGGCTGAGCCTTAGCCTATAGGAATGCTGTGTTTACATAGCCAGTCCTTGGCTGGGTTGGGCCTTAGCCTATAGGAATGCTGTGTTTATGTAGCCAGTCCTTGGCTGGGTTGGGCCTTAGCCTATAGGAATGCTATGTTTATGTAGCCAGTCCTTGGCTGGGTTGGGCCTTAGCCTATAGGAATGCTATGTTTATGTAGCCAGTCCTTGGCTGGGTTGGGCCTTAGCCTATAGGAATGCTGTGTTTACATAGCCAGTCCTTGGCTGGGTTGGGCCTTAGCCTATAGGAAGGCTGTGTTTATGTAGCCAGTCCTTGGCTGGGTTGGGCCTTAGCCTATAGGAAGGCTGTGTTTATGTAGCCAGTCCTTGGCTCAACATGTTCTCAGGGCATTTCGTAATATTCTGTACGTAAATCTTTAGTTTATAATTACATTTTGTATGGTAGGACTATGTATTCATTTGTAAATATCTGTCATCCTTTCCTTATGATATGTTATGAATTACAAGCCGTATGATATGTTACGAATTTCCAATTCGTAAAATATGTTACAAATTGCAATTTGTACCGTATATTTACGAATTTTCTAAATGTACAAATGGTACGAATTTGCAAAACGTTTAATATGTTATGAATTCCGATTTGTTGTGGCTAATGTTAGATAGATGGCTTAAGCTAACGTTAGCCTAGCACTAGGGGTTCATGTTAGGGTTTAGGTTAGGGGGAAGCCAACATGGTAAGTAGTTAAATAGCTAAAATGCTGACGTTGTCCGTGATGAGATTTGAACACACAACCCTTTTGGGTTGCTAGATGTTCTCATTGTCTCAATGTGTTAGGCTTGGCTCAACAGATGGAGATGGATGAGGGCGCTAATTTACCTGAAAGAGGTATTTTCATTCAGTGAGTAAAATGAATATCAAGGACAATTTATTATGTTGCACTTGCAACTGTAGGGGAAATGAGACCAATCACTACATGGCTATATGTTTGAATGTTCTTGGCAGACGCAGACCAAATGAACAGTGTTTATTGAATTAGACAAATTAGACTAGGCCTACTTGGATAGAGTTAGATACATTACAAAGTAAATGGCAGTTATTACTGGATCTGCCGTGGGTCTATCTGACCGAGTTAGGCCTATGTGTAATACAGTGTTATTTCAGGGCTGTTACAGTGCCAACTGTACATCAGACTACAAGCCATAGTCCTACGGATTAAAAAAAAGTTACATCTGGATTATTTTACATTTCAAGTGAGGTCTGAGAGGGGAACAGAAAAACCTAGTGCCCTAAACCTAGTGCCCTAAACCTAGTGCCCTAAACCTAGTGTCCTAAACCTAGTGCCCTAAACCTAGTGCCCTAAACCTAGTGCCCTAAACCTAGTGTCCTAAACCTAGTGCCCTAAACCTAGTGCCCTAAACCTAGTGCCCTAAACCTAGTGTCCTAAACCTAGTGCCCTAAACCTAGTGCCCTAAACCTAGTGTCCTAAACCTAGTGCCCTAAACCTAGTGCCCTAAACCGTTTCCTCTATGTCTCTTAACCCACTGGGCAAATCTGGTTTAATCAACTTTGCAATGTCATTTCAACAACAACAATCTATTGAATCGTTGAATCAATCTTGAAAATTAATTGGAGGGGAATTTCTTGTTTTTTTGTAACCTAAATCCAGTTACATGGTGACATGTTTTGTTGATTTCACGTTAGTAATTTGCATAGTGGAGTATTTTGTTTAGACATGTAGCTAGCTAGCTAAACAATGAACCATAATCCCAACTCATAACGTTTCTACCCTGCATGAATCTGCAGGTAGCTAAGCAACCAGGTTCAATGTTAGCTAGCTAACATTAGGCTATAACTAGCAATACAAATGGCTCTGAGATACGAATAATATTACTACACAGATCATACACGTAATGTTAGCTAGCTAGACAGACAGCTAACGTTAGCTAGCTAGCTAACAGTACACTTTAACTTGAAATGAAAACGGCTTTCTGACAAAATTAGAAACGTGTAATATCTGAAAATTTAGCTTGCTAGGATGTGAGCTCATCATAGCGGGATGAGAGCTCGTCATAGCGGGACGAGAGCTCATCATAGCGGGACGAGAGCTCATCATAGTGGGACGAGAGCTTATCATAGCGGGACGAGAGCCCGTCATAGCGGGATGAGAGCTCGTCATAGCGGGACGAGAGCTCATCATAGCGGGACGAGAGCTCGTCATAGCGGGACGAGAGCTCGTCATAGCGGGACGAGAGCTCGTCATAGCGGGACGAGAGCTCGTCATAGCGGGACGAGAGCTCGTCATAGCGGGACGAGAGCTCGTCATAGCGGGACGAGAGCTCATCATAGCGGGACGAGAGCTCGTCATAGCGGGACGAGAGCTCGTCATAGCGGGACGAGAGCTCGTCATAGCGGGACGAGAGCTCGTCATAGCGGGACGAGAGCTCGTCATAGCGGGAGGAGAGCTCATCATAGCGGGATGAGAGCTCATCATAGCGGGACGAGAGCTCATCATAGCGGGACGAGAGCTCGTCATAGCGGGACGAGAGCTCATCATAGCGGGACGAGAGCTCATCATAGCGGGAGGAGAGCTCATCATAGCGGGATGAGAGCTCGTCATAGCGGGACGAGAGCCCCAGTCCTTGGCTGGGTTGGGCCATGCAAAATCCTAGAGGAAAACCGGGTTCAGTCTGCTTTCCACCAGACACTGGGAGATGAATTCACCTTTCAGCAGGACAATAAGTTAACCCCCCTAAGGTCCATGTCTGCACCCCCCGCGGAAATCTAAATACCATTTTAAAAAATCCCCAGCAAAATCCGTCAGTTTATGCTAGAGATATCTGGAGGTTTTTGCATTGGATGCATCACAATCCACCTCATCCGCTGATGTCGCACTTCCGCATCTGCTGTGACAGAGCTAGAGCGATGTTAGTCAGACCATGAGACATGCCGAAATTGTGCCTTCTCACAAGTAGTGCACTATATAGGGAATAGGGCTCTGGTCTAAAGTAGTGCACTACATAGGGAATAGGGCTCTGGTCTAAAGTAGTGCACTACATAGGGAATAGGGCTCTGGTTTAAAGTAGTGCACTACATAGGGAATAGGGCTCTGGTCTAAAGTAGTGCACTACATAGGGAATAGGGCTCTGGTCTAAAGTAGTGCACTACATAGGGAATAGGGCTCTGGTCTAAAGTAGTGCACTACATAGGGAATAGGGCTCTGGTCTAAAGTAGTGCACTACATAGGGAATAGGGCTCTGGTCTAAAGTAGTGCACTACATAGGGAATAGGGCTCTGGTCTAAAGTAGTGCACTACATAGGGAATAGGGTTCTGGTCTAAAGTAGTGCACTACATAGGGAATAGGGCTCTGGTCTAAAGTAGTGCACTATATAGGGAATAGGACTCTGGTATAAAGTAGTGCACTATATAGGGGATAGGGCTCTGGTCTAAAGTAGTGCACTACATAGGGAATAGGGCTCTGGTCTAAAGTAGTGCACTACATAGGGAATAGGGCTCTGGTCTAAAGTAGTGCACTATATAGGGAATAGGGCTCTGGTCTAAAGTAGTGCACTACATAGGGAATAGCAGGGTGCCATTTGGGACAAAGCCTGTGGCTAAACTAAATTATGCCACGACTGCTGAGCAAGCACAGTGTACGCTTTCTCCTTCCAGTCCTGGTAGAGGTCCATTTCTTTCCACATATCTCTTTCACAGTTTTGTGTGCGTCCCCGGGCATGTCCCGTGTTGGTTTTGGCACGGCAAACTCACGTTGCTTAGTACAGTTTGTCTCTGTCGTGAGACTGCGGCACTTCTGCTGACTAACTGGCATTTGGCCGCCCAAGTATGACAACATGTCCTGTACCTAGACATAGTCAATCTGGCAGGACCAACCTCGTAGTGAACAAAATGAAATGGAGTTTCTCAAATTGTATTTTATGACAGACATTCCTCTAGTGTAAAGTATTCTGATTTCTTGTGTCCTTCCTTCTCCCCCCCCCCTTCTGTTGACATATTTTTATTTCACTTTTATTTATTCTGCCCAATGCTTTATTTATTCTGCCCAATACTTTATTTATTCAGCCCAATACCTTATTTATTCAGCCCAATACCTTATTTATTCAACCCAATACTTTATTTATTCAGCCCAATACTTTATTTATTCAGCCCAATACTTTATTTATTCAGCCCAATACTTTATTTATTCAGCCCAATACCTTATTTATTCAGCCCAATACCTTATTTATTCAACCCAATACCTTATTTATTCAACCCAATACTTCATTTATTCAGCCCAATACCTTATTGATTCAGCCCAATACTTAATTTATTCATTCCAATACTTTATTTATTCAGCCCAATACTTCATTTATTCATCCCAATACCTTATTTATTCAGCCCAATACTTTATTTATTCAACCCAATACCTTATTTATTCAGCCCAATACCTTATTTATTCAACCCAATACTTTATTTATTCAGCCCAATACATTATTTATTCAGCCCAATACTTTATTTATTCAACCCAATACCTTGTTCATTCAACCCAATACCTTATTTATTCATTGATGGTGCATCAATGCATCTGATTGATGAGCCAATATGTTTTAATTGTATCTGTTGCTAGCAAATAAACACATGTATTATAGGTAATGTATTCTGAACCTTGAGTTTGAGTCCTTGACATCTGAAGCATTCTACTTAGTTGTAAAGTATTCAGGTGAGTGGGGTCCTTACAATGCCCCCCCCCCCATCCTCCTCCTTTAGGTGACTTGTCAAGATGCCTGTTATTAGAACTCTCAGCAAGGTGGCTAAGCAAGCCCTCCTGAACCCAGGATGTGGCTGTCAGCCAATCACAGTGGCCGTACGGACCATCAGCTTCTCGCCCCGCCAGGTCACCTCGGACGCCAGCTTCCACTCCGTGTCCTTCTCCGAGACAGACCACCCCAAGGTGCTCATCACAGGTAAGACCAATCAATGAATCACCCAGTTAAGACCCCACGAGAGATCACCTAGAGGAAGAAACATGACACATTAGAATCTCTTATTAATGATTCGAATAAGCATCTTTCTCTAACGACTCTCAAGCTCGCTGTAGTCTGTTGGGAAGAACCTCAATAACACAATCTCTCTGTAAAGAAGATGAGCTTTGTCTAAACTGAACATTAACATTCTCAAGCAACAGACAGGGCATAGCTCTAGTTGTGGGAAGCGAACCTTAATTACACAACCCCACAACCTAACACAATAGGACCTCTATCTATGGTTTATCTGAGTAAAGAAGCGTTTGTCTAACTTCACCTAAACGAGGCTCCCAAGCAACAGATAGCTATATTGACGAAGAGGTTGTTTGGTTGTGTGAAGGGAACATCACAGTGATCAAAGCAGGACCAGGATGAGAGAACCGAACAGCTGCAGGTGTGAAGCTAGGGCCTCTCCTTCTCCGATATAGCTTCCCCTACGCCTGACGTAACCTGACTTAACCTGACGTTTCCTGATCTCCACGGCAACCCTGTCGCCATGTTGCTGACCTGTACCGATAACGTCTCTAATGTCTTCTAATAATAATATGGTTTGTCCTTTGTCTCTGTCTTTCTGTTACTGTCTCTCTCTCTCTCTCTCTCTCTCTCTCTCTCTCTGTCTCTGTCTCGCTCTCTCTGTCTCTCTGTCTCTCTCTCTCTCTCTCTCTGTCTCTCTCTGTATCTCCCCCCCTCTCTCTCCCTCCCTCTGTCTCTCTCTCTCTGTCTCTCTCTCTCCCTCCCTCTGTCTCTCTCTCTCTGTCTCTCTCTCTCCCTCCCTCTGTCTCTCTCTCTCTGTCTCTCTCTCTCTCTCTCTCTCTCTCTCTCTCTCTCTCTCTCTCTCTCTCTCTCTCTCTCTCTCTCTCAGGCGGCCTTGGACAGTTGGGGGTAGGGCTGGCTAAAAGGTTGAGGTAAGACCATTACAGTGTTCTGTAATAGCGTATACTTGCCTTTCTACAAGTGTTGCTGTTTAACAGTATATACATATGGTATACATTCATTTAGGATCATATTTGGATGCTTATTATTAGTACTTAATCTAGGTCCCACTTAAAACAAACTACAACTCATAAAGCCTTTGCATAGCATACATAAAGCCTTTGCATAGCATACATAAAGCCTTTGCATAGCATACATAAAGCCTTCGTAGCACTTTGATAACCCAGTGAACGTAGCCTTTAGGAGGGAATGTTTTAGTCAAGCTTCCTCATCCTTCTTCTTCTTCTTCTTGTGTTTTTCAATGTAACTTCCTGTTTCACAGGAAGCGGTTTGGAAACAACAACGTGATCCTGTCAGATATCAGGAAGCCTCCGAGCCACGTTTTCCACAGCGGTGAGGGATACACAACATGGCAACACGTGTCATACACAGTTTCAAGCATCTGCTGATCTAGGATCAGTTTTGCCCTTTAGATCACAGTGAATAACCAAGATGTCATGGACAGAGGAGACCTGATCCTAGATCAGCACTCCTACTCTGAGACACTTGGAGTATTACTCCGTTGGTCTGCTGTGAATACGGCGTGACGTCTGTGAGGTGAGACGACAGGCACGGTGAATGCACCAATTTGTAAGTCGCTCTGGACAAGAGCGTCTGCTAAATGACTTAAATGTAAATGTAATGAAGTAGGCTGGTGGAGCCACCTTGGTTTACTGTGCTACTGAAGTCGACTGGTCTTATCTGTCTACCCATCTGGCTGTATTTGCATCACACTGGGTTGACGTCGGACTAGGTTGTTCATTCACCAGACTGTGTAAATATTCTGTTTGCGTCTGATCAGCTCAAAAAGCTAACGGGCTAAATTACGTCGTTACTAGGGCTGTTGCGGTGACCGTATCTCCAGGTCACGAGTCACGAAGGCAGTCAAATTCCACGTGACCGTTTGTTCAATAACTAGGCTTCTCTGAGCTCTGATGCTGCTGATGGCCATTAGTAGCCTACCTAACTTGCTAATTGCCTGGTACTCTGCACTCTACTGTCCCTCTAATCACTCTGACATCAATGTAAATGTATTTGAAAATCAAATTTAAACACTTCATGAGAGCCCATGATGTCACGGCAGCCTTCCCTCTCTTCACTGAAAGAGGGTGAAACAGGGATCGGACCAACACGCAGCGTAGCCAGTGCTCAACATGTTTAATTAAACAAAAAACAGTGAACACTTACAACGAACAAAAAATAACAAAGTGTGGCAAACCGAAACAGTCCTATCTGGTGCAGAACACAAACACAGAGACAGGAAACAACCACCCACAATCCCCAACACAAAACAAGCCACCTATATATGATTCTCAATCAGGGACAACGATTGACAGCTGCCTCTGATTGAGAACCATATTAGGCTGAACACAGAAACAGACAAACTAGACACACAACATAGAATGCCCACCCCAACTCACGCCCTGACCATACTAAACACATACAAAAACAAGGGAAAACAGGTCAGGAACGTGACACATGAGCTCATGTTGCATAACATTTCAATATCAAATGTATTTATAAAGCCCTTCTTACGTCAGCTGATATCTCAAAGTGCTGTACAGAAACCCAGCCTAAAACCCCAAACAGCAATCAATGCAGGTGTAGAAGCACGGTGGCTAGGAAAAACTCCCTAGAAAGGTCAAAACCTAGGAAGACACCTAGAGAGGAACCAGGCTATGAGGGGTGGCCAGTCCTCTTCTGGCTGTGCCGGGTGGAGATTATAACAGAACATGGCCAAGATGTTCAAATGTTCATAAATTACCAGCATGGTCAAATAATAATAATCACAGTAGTTGTCGAAGGTGCAACAAGTCAGCACCTCAGGAGTAAATGTCAGTTGGCTTTTCATAAACGATCATTAAGAGTATCTCTACCGCTCCTGCTGTCTCTAGAGAGTTGAAAACAGCAGGTCTGGGACAGGTAGCACGTCCGGTGAACAGGTCAGGGTTCCATAGCCGCAGGCAGAACAGTTGAAACTGGAGCAGCAGCACGGCCAGGTGGACTGGGAACATTTACACTCTGGGGACAGTCCTGAGGCATGGTCCTAGGGCTCAGGTCCTCCGAGAGAGAGAAAGAAAGAAAGAAAGAGAGAATTAGAGAGAGCATACTTAAATTCACACAGGACACTGGATAAGACAGGAGAAGTACTCCAGATATAACCAACTGACCCTAGCCCCCCGACACATAAACTACTGCAGCATAAATACTGGAGGCTGAGACAGGAGGGGTCAAGAGACACTGTGGCCCCATCCGATGATACCCCTGGACAGGGCCAAACAGGCAGGATATAACCCCACCAACTTTGCCAAAGCACAGCCCCCACACCACTAGAGGGATACCTTCAACCTCCAACTTACCATCCTGAGACAAGGCCGAGTATAGCCCACAAAGATCTCCGCCACGGCACAACCCAAGGGAGGGCGCCAACCCAGACAGGAAGATCACGTCAATAGGCTATGCAATTGCGCTATAAAACAGTGTGATGGCCTCTATTAAAAAGAGGAGGATCCCATCAGCTTTTCCTAATATTAAGCACATTGCTTATGTTTACAACAGGAGTATAGCCTACCTGGCTGGCATGAAAATAAATCAGTTTCCTGTTTCGTTACAGGTGCATGATAATGGTCCATTCTAAATAAAAACAAATTTCACACATATATTATTATATGTGAAGACAAGATTAAGATCAATAATAGTCTGATGGGTGACAATATTAGCCTATCACTTGTGAATGATATATTATCACGTGTGAATGATACCCAGAATAAGAAATAAGGCCTTTTTTTTCTCGACTTTTTCGAATTATCGTTGCACACCTCATGTAGCCTAGCCCATAGGCCTATATGTTTTAATAAGATTTGTATCACACCTAAAGTGGCCAAATAACTTCTTAAAATTAAGCACATTAATCCGCTTTACAAGGGGTGTAGAGCCATCTGGCAGATATTAGCAGCACGGAAGTTTCAAGTTTGGGGAGAGATCATTTTCACCATCAAAAATGCACCTTTTATAATAAAACCATGACATGCATAAGTGCATTTGCGGTCACTTTTGATAATGGTGTTTTCCGCTAATGAAACATTAGCGCTTAAAACATTCTACCATGTACCTACTTCTACATACTGCTATGTGAGCATTGCAGCGCTTATAATGTGAAGATGTAACCTAATAGTTGATCAACATTTTAAGCTAAACATTTTGATCTGTTGCGTCAGCCACATTGCGTATTTTTTAATTTTTTTGTCTGTACGCTACTTATATTTATTGTTTAGTTCCGTGTTTGTTTATTTACTAAATTCACTCCCTGTACTTGCTTCCTGTTGATTAGCGAACACGTTACAGAATAACGCCTCACCAAAGGGAAGCAACGGGTTTTTTCTTTTTTTTTACTGGTGACATCGGGTCCATGGGCCGCTGCCGAAGCAACCAGGGATGCCTCAGCTGGCTCGTCAAGCTTCCATGCCTCAGCTGGCTTGATAGGTTCACAAGCCTTGGCTGGCTCGTCAGGCTTCCAAGCCTCAACAGGTTCATCAGGTTCTCAAGCCTCATCCAGCACGACTGGTTCCCACGCCTCAGCTGGATCTACTAGTTCTCGCGCCTCAGCAGGGACGACCAGCCTGCTCCTGGTCCTCGGGACCAACCCTCTGGTTGGTGTCCTGCGGCTGGAACCGCGCGTCAGGGAGGTGGTGCTGTCAAGTCTACTTCCGCTCCTGGTCCTCGGGACCAACCCTCTGGTCGGTGTCCTGCGGCTGGAGCCACGCGTCAGGGAGGTGGTGCTGTCAAGTCTACTTCTGGTCCTCGGGACCGTCCCTCTGGTCGGTGTCCTGCGGCTGGAGCCACGCGTCAGGGAGGTGGTGCTGTCAAGTCTACTTCTGGTCCTCGGGACCGTCCCTCTGGCCGGTGTCCTGCGGCTGGAGCCACGCGTCAGGGAGGTGGTGCTGTCAAGTCTACTTCTGGTCCTCGGGACCGTCCCTCTGGTCAGTGTCCTGCGGCTGGAGCCACGCGTCAGGGAGGTGGTGCTGTCAAGTCTACTTCCGCTCCTGGTCCTCGGGACCGTCCCTCTGGTTGGTGTCCTGCGGCTGGAACCGCGTGTCAGGGAGGTGGTGCTGTCAAGTCTACTTCCGCTCCTGGTCCTCGGGACTGTCCCTCTGGTTGGTGTCCTGCGGCTGGAGCCACGTGTCAGGCATGGGGTACTGTCACGTCCACTCCCTCTCCGGCGCTCCTTGTCGGCAGTTTTTCATTATTACGCACACCTATCACCATCGTTACATGCACCTGCACCTCACGAGACTCACCTGGACTCCATCACCTCCTTGACTTCCTCCCCTATGTCTGTCACTCCCTTTGGTTCTTTCCTCAGCCGTTATTGACTCTGGTTATATGTTTCATGTCTGTATGCTACTTATGTTTCTTATTTTGTTCCGTGTTCATTTATTTACTAAATTCACTCCCTGTACTTGCTTCCCGTTTATTAGCGTACACGTTACATCATGCTTTTTTAGACCTGTCTAAAATAAATCATGTATTTATTGTGGAGGTGTAGACTATATTACATGGATTTATTAGACTTTTTAAATGTAGATGTTCCAAAGGTCTTCATCAGTGGCTTGTAGTCTGAGTGGAAGCCAAGAGATGCTAAATGTGTTTATGTTAATTAACGGTTAATTACCGTGAGACCGACCAGTTATTTGCTTGACAATCACCGACTGACTTCCTGACCACCACAGCCCTAATCGTTACAACCAGGAAGGAAGCATTATCCCGATTCCCGTTTGGCTAACGTTACATTTATTAATTCAGTTAGTTCAGGAGAATGTAAACTTATCCATAGTTTGCTTTAAAATGTCTGAAACGTTAATAGAAAAGAGATCTGGAGGGTCCGTAGTTAAAACAGCGAATGATTTGGTTAGTTGTGATATTGATCCTTGTGAAAAGCTTGTGGTACAGAACATCACCAGGAAGTGAATGTATTTTGAACGGTTCATGAATGATGATTGGCTGGTCAAAACTGTCAACTATAATGCATGATGAATGGTGATTGGCTGATCAAAACTGTCTTCTACAATGCCCGATGAATGGTGATTGGCTGGTCAAAACTGTCTACTACAATGCTTGATGAATGGTGATTGGTTAGTCAATAACCTGTAATGAACTGTCTGCTACAATGACTGATGCAGGGCCAGCTAATACTAAGTCTATAGGAATTGTCCAGAGCACTGTTTAACCAATCATTATCAAGAGTGCTATTAGTAATTCTCATCCAAAATCCAGAAGACATTACAATTATACTAGGGGCTTTTAGTGAGACCACTTTTCTTTATATTGATGCTTGTTGTTTCTATGGTGCTTCCTGTTTCTCCTCAGGCCCCTTCATCTACTCTGACATCCTGGACTATAAGAACCTGCGTGAGATTGTGGTGAATAACCGCATCACGTGGTTGGTCCATTACAGCGCCCTGCTCAGCGCCGTGGGAGAGGCCAACGTATCGCTGGCTCGCGACGTCAACATCACTGGTGAGCAATGGAGAAACCGTCATCTTGGCTCAGCCTAGATCCTTGCCACACCAAAGCTTCCTTTTACCCTGGCCTTGGGGAGGTTCCCAGAGAGAGTAACTGTGAACTTCCTGTTCCTCAGGACTCCACAACATCCTGGACATTGCAGCGGAGCACGGCCTGCGTCTGTTCGTCCCCAGCACCATCGGAGCCTTCGGGCCCACCTCGCCCCGGAACCCGACCCCTGACCTCTGTGTCCAGAGACCCAGGACCATCTATGGAGTGTCCAAGGTCCACGCAGAGCTCATGGGAGAGGTGAGATAAAGACACATGCTAGCAATACAGAATACAGAAGAAATGACCAATCAGCATTCAGCCTCAGCCCAGAACCAGTATCCCCTTTATTCCACATTTACATGTACCAGGAATTTGACCTGTTGAATTTGACCTTGTAAATCTGACCTGGGGAATTTGACCCCTTCAATCACCTGAAATCATTGGTCTGTAACGTGGCTATAAGTGAAACATCCTAACCCTTATTGCCCGTTTTCCCTCTAACAGTACTACCACCACCGCTATGGCCTTGACTTCCGCTGTCTGCGCTACCCAGGAATCATCTCTGCTGACTCACAGCCCGGAGGAGGAACGACAGGTGAGTTAGAGAGACACACACACCCTTCCCCCACACCCCCCCCCCCCTCCCCACACACACACCCCCTCCCCACACACACACACCCTCCCCACACACACACCAAAGCGGAACACCAGGCTCCTCACTGTCATAACTCTATTTGAGTCCACCTTCCTGACTTCAACGTGTCGTTGGGGGTTATCTAACGGGGACATGTTCTAGAACGTCTGCTTCCTGACTTCAACGTGTCGTTGGGGGTTATCTAACAGGGACATGTTCTAGAACGTCTGCTTCCTGACTTCAACGTGTCGTTGGGGGTTATCTAACGGGGACATGTTCTAGAACGTCTGCTTCCTGACGTCAACGTGTCGTTGGGGGTTATCTAAGGGGGACATGTTCGAGAACGTCTGCTTCCTGACGTCAACGTGTCGTTGGGGGTTATCTAACAGGGACATGTTCTAGAACGTCTGCTTCCTGACTTCTATGACAATACAGCCCTGAGTACCAGGCCATTAGGACCTGATGGAGGGACAATAGAGCCCTGAGTACCAGGCCATTAGGACCTGATGGAGAGACAATAGAGCCCTGAGTACCAGGCCATTAGGACCTGATGGAGGGACAATAGAGCCCTGAGTACCAGGCCATTAGGACCTGATGGAGGGACAATAGAGCCCAGAGTACCAGACCATTAGGACCTGATGGAGGGACAATAGAGCCCTGAGTACCAGGCCATTAGGACCTGATGGAGGGACAATAGAGCCCTGAGTACCAGGCCATTAGGACCTGATGGAGGGACAATAGAGCCCTGAGTACCAGACCATTAGGACCTGATGGAGGGACAATAGAGCCCTGAGTACCAGGCCATTAGGACCTGATGGAGGGACAATAGAGCCCTGAGTACCAGGCCATTAGGACCTGATGGAGGGACAATAGAGCCCTGAGTACCAGGCAGTTTTGGAGACACCTAGTTACCGTGACTCAACGGTCACGTGGAATTTGACTCGTGATTGTCGGTGTGGTGGTAATGTAGTCACTGCAACAGCCCAATCCTTAGTGTGTATACTCAAAAATAGATTGAAAGTCATCAATTACTATGATCATACCAAACCTATCTAAACCTCTCCTCCCCTCCTCCCTTTCTCCAGACTACGCGGTGGCCATATTCCACGACGCCGTCAAAACGGGGAAGTTTGAGTGTAACCTGAAGCCAGACACGAGGCTCCCCATGATGTACATCGACGACTGTCTGCGTGCCACCGTGGAGATGATGGAAGCGCCCGCAGACACCCTGTCCATGAGGACCTATAACATCAACGCCATGAGTTTCACCCCTGAAGAGCTGGCTCAGGAGGTCCAGAAACAGCTGCCGGACCTGGAGGTCAGCTACGACATCGATCAAGTCAGACAGGCCATCGGTAAGATCAAAACATTTAGTTGATTATTTATTCAGACTGGTTGGTTGGGTGGGTTGCAAAATTCCTAGGTTTTCCTGAAAACCCAGTTGAAGGATTCCCTCCTGATTCTGGCAATCATCCAACTGGGATTTCTGGGAATTTTGGTAAAAGTTACCCTAATACTGGTGGGTGATACCATTGAGATCAAAGATGGATGAACGAGGGAGACCTGTCTAAATGCACCACTGAAGGGTCTTTTCGAGATTCTCTTGAACTTCCAAGCATTAATATTTGAGTTGAATGTAGAAACTAACAACAAAAGTCTCATGTGACAATTTGACTAACTCTTTTACAGCCTTTAGATTAAGAAGACATTATATTAGCAGACGTTCTTACCCAGAGAGACTAGCAGACGCTCTTACCCAGAGAGACTAGCAGACGCTCTTACCCAGAGAGACTAGCAGACGCTCTTACCCAGAGAGACTAGCAGACGCTCTTACCCAGAGAGACTAGCAGACGCTCTTACCCAGAGAGACTAGCAGAAGCTCTTACCCAGAGAGACTAGCAGACGCTCTTACCCAGAGAGACTAGCAGACGCTCTTACCCAGAGAGACTAGCAGACGCTCTTACCCAGAGAGACTAGCAGACGCTCTTACCCAGAGAGACTAGCAGACGCTCTTACCCAGAGAGAATAGCAGACGTTCTTACCCAGAGAGACTAGCAGAAGCTCTTACCCAGAGAGACTAGCAGACGCTCTTACCCAGAGAGACTAGCAGACGCTCTTACCCAGAGAGACTAGCAGACGCTCTTACCCAGAGAGACTAGCAGACGCTCTTACCCAGAGAGACTAGCAGACGCTCTTACCCAGAGAGACTAGCAGACGTTCTTACCCAGAGAGACTAGCAGACGCTCTTACCCAGAGAGACTAGCAGACGCTCTTACCCAGAGAGACTAGCAGACGCTCTTACCCAGAGAGACTAGCAGACGCTCTTACCCAGAGAGACTAGCAGACGTTCTTACCCAGAGAGACTAGCAGAAGCTCTTACCCAGAGAGACTAGCAGACGCTCTTACCCAGAGAGACTAGCAGACGCTCTTACCCAGAGAGACTAGCAGACGCTCTTACCCAGAGAGTCTAGCAGACGCTCTTACCCAGAGAGACTTACAGTCTGTGAGTCATTTAGCTGACGCTCTGATGCAGAGAGACTTACAGTCAGTGCATTCTTAAGGAGCTAAGTGAGACGGACAACCACAGATGGTAAACAAACGTTTCCTCATTAACTAGCTGTCAGTGAAGTCAGTCAGTAATAGACATTCACATTATGACACGCCCCCGACAGTATGAACACGCCCTCAACATTATGGACACGCCCCCGACATTATGAACACGCCCCTGGCTTGATGGCCATGCCCCCAACATCATGAACACGCCCCCGACAATATGAACACGCCCCCGACAGTATGGACACGCCCCCAACATTATGAACACGCCCCTGGCATGATGGTCACGCCCCCAACAGTATGGACACTCCCCCCAACATTATGAACACGCCCCCGACATTATGAACACGCCCCCGACATTATGAACACGCCCCCAACAAAACGGATACTCTTCTCTTCTCTCCCTTTACAGCTGACAGCTGGCCAATGAATTTTGACGACTCTAACGCGCGAAATGACTGGGGCTGGAAACACGACTACGACCTCCCGGAGCTCGTCCAGACCATGCTCAACTACATCGGCTCAGACTCGCGCATCGCACAGGCCAACTGAGAGGCCAGCGGTGGCGTGCTGCTGGATGGCGTGCTGCTGGGTGGCGTGCTGCTGGGTAGCTTGCTGCTGGGGTGGCGTGCTGCTGGGTGGCGTGCTGCTGGGTGGCGTGCTGCTGGGTGGCGTGCTGCTGGGTGGCGTGCTGCTGGGTGGCGTGCTGCTGGGTGGCGTGCTGCTGGGTGGCGTGCTGCTGGGTGGCGTGCTGGAGCAGTGTTGTTTCTTTGTACATACTGTAAAAACTGTTGTTAGAGAGGAGACACATGGTCTATGAAGACTGTTGTTAGAGAGGAGACACATGGTCTATGAAGACTGTTGTTAGAGAGGAGACACATGGTCTATGAAGACTGTTGTTAGAGAGGAGGGAGACACATGGTCTATGAAGACTGTTGTTAGAGAGGAGGGAGACCTGTGGTCTGGAAATAGTCATTGTTTTCTCTCTCTCCTCACTTTGTCATTTGGAAGGGCTGTCTGTATTTCTCTGTCTGTCTCTGTATTTCTCCGTCTGTCTCCGTCTGTGTGGCAGAACAAGCTACTACAATGTGAAGGTTGGTTGCGCGAGAAATATCGGTTTGACTCCCCTCCTCTCGGAAAGGGGTTAGAACACAGTGTCTGTGAGACCATGTTTAGATGAAACGTCTCAGAGAGGTTGTCTTGCATGGCTATGAATTGTTCACTTCATTGTACCATTGTGACATTTTGAAGGCAAACAAACAAAGAATGTAGCATTGGTCAATCTGAAGTGCTTGAACCCTTCTTCTCTCTGTGGTGAGCTGATGTTCAAGGGTTACCTCTTTGTAAGGTTATTGTAAAGGGGTTAACGATTGTAGAATTGTTTTTGCTAAGAGCTGAGAATTCAGGTATCAAAGGGCCTAAATGTACGGCCATAATCACATTAAGTTAAAAGTTTTTAGATTATGAGTTTTACTAATATATAAGCATTGTAATTTGATGCAGTTTAGAGTAGGAGAGAACGATTGAAACTCTTTAAAATGTTTGATAAAAATCATTGAACAGTTGTAGCTCTGCGTGTGTGTTTTAATATCGACGTGTGGAGGCACACATCGAGTACCAACTCACATTTTTCTATTATTTTATGTTATTTCAGCTGGGGTTTTTTTCCCCCACTGATTCCATTCTTCTATGTATTCTGTCTGCTGGTGATAATTGACTGGGAATCATGTTGACTCAATGTGCTTCTTGCATTGCTTGTATGTAAAGTGTGAATGTTCCACTGGAACTTTTGGCTGCGTCTCAAATGGCATGCTATTCCCTAGATAGTGTCACCCTATTCCTTAAATATTCCCATATACACTATAAAAGAGAATAGGCTGCCATTTGAGATGTATCCTTTGACTGGTCAACTAGGGACCATAGTTTCCGTTAGTTCGTAAGTGACCTGTCAGGGATGTCCGTTTTCACTCCGTCTGTTCGTCAAAGGGGTCCATGTGGATGTTATTAATTAAAAAAGGGAAATAGTTTTGTGGTAGTTGTATGTTTTTTATTTTCAGATGCTATTGTTGTAAATGAATTCAATGCTTTCTGTGTGTAAGTCTGGGAAAGAAATGTATGTTCTTTCAATCACCGATCTGCTTTGTCATTAAAGTATCTCTTTCTGTATGTTTTTAATAGGACGTGTATTTGTCAGGAACCGTGTGCAACAGGCCATTGCACCATCTTTATATAGATAGTTCATTTTCATCTGTAGTCTCTGGGCAGAAAACAGTCAACATTAAAATATCCATACAATCCTACAGTATAAAGCACTGTTTTCCTCCTCGCTGTTACAATGTAAACGGTTTCTTGAATTTTCCTCCTCACTGTTGTGTATTAGGCCGTACTAGTAAAGCCATAGGAAAAGAAGGCCAACTTGTCTTACACTACTAGTGGGGTATTTAAAAGTTATAAAGCGTTCAATACAAAATGTCCTCTTGACCGCCGCACCTCTGGCCTTGAGGTTTGATGCATATTAAAATGTCTGTGAATTCATTACTTCGCTGCATCACTAGGCATTTATTTGATTAACATTTGAATGACAATTTGGAGAAAAAAAACACTGACTGGGTAGCTACTGCAGTAAACCTGAAGCTTAAGGAGGGGTTGGGTTGAACCAGTGATACTCTGTGAGATACATTGAGTCATGTACTCTGGCCAACAGTCATGACAGCTCCTGCCTGAGCCAAGGAATGATAAGCTGTTCCAAGGTGTTAATGGTGTCTTGTAAAATACTATAAGGTAGGAACATCCTGTAATCAAAACACGCAATAATACGTGACTGACTTTTACTGCACTATACCACTGACAATACACTGCCTCAGATGGAATGGAATGCATTCTAGAACACCTTAACAGAACTTACACGGAACAAAAACATAAATGCAACATGCAACAATTGAAAAGATTTTACTGAGTTACAGTTCATATAAGGAAATCAGTCAATTGAAATACATTCATTAAGCCCTAGTCTATGGATTTCACATGCCAGGGAATCAGAAAACCAGTCGGTATCTAGTGTGCCCACCATTTGCCTCATGCAGAGCCACCCATCTCCTTCACATAGAGTTGATCAGGCTGTTGATTGTGGCCTGTGGAATGTTGTCTCACTCCTCTTCAGTTGGGGCGGCAGGTAGCCTAGTGGTTAGAGCGTTGGACTAGTAACCGAAAGGTTGCAAGATCGAATCCCCAAGCTGAAAATGTGAAAATCTGTAGTTCTGCCCCTGAACAAGGCTGTTAACCCACTGTTCCTAGGGTGTCATTGAAAATGAGAATTTGTTCTTAACTGACTTGCCTAGTTAAATAAAGGTTAAATAAAAAGTTACTGGATATTGGCGGGAACTGGAACACACTGTCGTACATGTCAATCCAGAGCATTCCAAACATGCTCAATGGGTGACATGTCTGGTTAGTGTGCAGGCCATGGAAGAACTGGGACATTTTCACTGTCTAGAAATTGTGTACAGATCTTTGCAACATGGTGCTGTGCATTATCATGCTGAAAGATGAGGTGATGGCAGCGAACGAATGGCACGACAATGGATCTCCTCATGGTATATCTGTGCATTCAAATTGCCATTGATGAAATGCAATTGTGTTCTTTGTCCATACCTTATGCCTGTTCATACCATAACCCCACCGCCACTATGGGGTACTCTGTTCACAACATTGACATCGGCAAACCTCTCGCCCACACAATGCCATACACGTTGTCTGCAGTGTGAGGCCGGTTGGACATACAGACTAATTGTCTAAAACAACGTTGGAGGCGGCTTATGGTAGAGAAATTAACATTCATGCAGTCATAAACTTGAGACATCTGTGGCATTGTGTTGTGTGACAAAACTGCATATTTTAGAGTGGCCTTTTATTGTCCCCAACACAAGGTGTGTAATGATCATCAAATCAATCAAATCAAAAGTATTTATGTAGCCCTATGTACATCAGCTGATATCTCAAAGTGCTGTACAGAAACCCAGCCTAAAACCCCAAACAGCAAGCAATGCAGGTGTAAAAGCACGGTGGCTAGGAAAAACTCCCTAGAAAGGCCAAAACCTAGGAAGAAACCTAGAGAGGAACCAGGCTATGAGGGGTGGCCAGTCCTCTTCTGGCTGTGCCCGGTGGAGATTATAACAGAACATGGCCAAGATGTTCAAATGTTCATAAATGACCAGCAGGGTCAAATAATAATAATCACAGTAGTTGTCGAGGGTGTAGCAAGTCAGCACCTCAGGAGTAAATGTCAGTTGGCTTTTCATAGCCGATCATTAAGAGTATCTCTATCGCTCCTGCGGTCTCTAGAGAGTTGAAAACAGCAGGTCTGGGACAGGTAGCACGTCCGGTGAACAGGTCAGGGTTCCATAGCCGCAGGCAGAATAGTTGAAACTGGAGCAGCAGCACGGCCAGGTGGACTGGGGACAGCAAGGAGTCATCATGCCAGGTAGTCCTGAGGCAAGGTCCTAGGGCTGTAACGGTCCTGACCTGTTTTATGTTGTTTTTGTATGTGTTTAGGTCAGGGCATGTGTTTTGGGTGGGCAGTCTATGTTATCTGTTTCTATGTTGGTTTTGGTTGCCTGGTATGGCTCTTAATTAGAGGCAGGTGTTTTGCGTTCTCCTCTAATTAAGAGTCATATTTAGGTAGGGTGTTCTCACTGTTCTCACTGTTTGTTTGTGGGTGATTGTCTCCTGTGTCGTCGAATGTATGTACCATACGGGACTGTTTGGCTGTTAGTTTATTTTGATGTCGTCTGTTTCCTGTCCGTGAGTTTACGTTTAGTTATGTAAGTTTATGTTCAGGTTTCGTCAACGTCGTTTTCTTGTTTTGTATATTTGAAAGTGTTTTGTTTTTCGTGTTGCCATCGTCGTTGTAAATAAAAAGATGGCTTATTTCCCGAAAGCTGCATTTTGGTCTGATGATCCTTCTCTCCTCTCCTCGTCCGAGGATGAGGAGAGAGACAGCCCTTACAGAATCACCCACCACGCTAGGACCAAGCGGCAAGGGAGAACTCAACGGAGTAAGGGACAGGAAAAGAAGGAGCAATGGACATGGGACGATATATTGGACGGAAAGGGTTGCTACACATGGGAGGAGATCCTGGCTGGTAGGGATCGCCTCCCATGGGAACAGCTGGAGGCACTGAGGAGAGCAGAGGCTACCGGAGAGAGGAACCGGAGTTATGAGGGAACGCGTCTGGCACGGAAGCCCAAAAAGCCCGTAAGTAACACCCAAAAATTTCTTGGGGGGGGGCTAAGAGGTAGTGGGCCAAGGGCAGGTAGGAGACCTGCGCCCACTTCCCAGGCTTACCGTGGAGAGCGGGAGTACGGGCAGGCGCCGTGTTACGCAGTAGAGCGCACGGTGTCTCCTGTACGAGTGCATAAGCCAGTGCGGGTTATTCCACCTCCCCGCACTGGCAGGGCTAGATTGGGTATTGAGCCAGGTGTCATGAGGCCGGCTCAACGCGTCTGGTCTCCAGTGCGTCTCCTCGGGCCGGCATACATGGCACCTGCCTTACGCATGGTTTCCCCGGTTCGCCTACATAGGCCGGTGCGGGTTATTCCACCTCCCCGCACTGGTCGGGTGACCGGGAGCATTCAACCAGGTAGGGTTGGGCAGGCTCAATGCTCAAGAGTGCCAGTACGCCTCCACGGTCCGGTATTTCCGGCGCCACCTCCCCGCCCCAGCCTAGTACCTACAGTGCCTACACTACGCACTAGGCTACCAGTGCGTCTCCTGAGCCCAGTTCCTCCTCCACGCACTCTCTCTGTAGTGCGTGTATCCAGTTCGGTGCCTCCAGTTCCGGCACCACGCACAAAGCCTCCTGTGCGTCTCCAGAGCCCTGTACACACTGTATCTTCTCCCCCTACTAATCCTGATGTGCTTGTCCTCAGCCCGGTGTCACCAGTGCCGGTACCTCGCATCAGTTATAGAGTGGGCTTTGAGAGTACAGTGTGCCCTGTCCCTGCTCTCCGCACTAGTAGGAAGGTGCTTATCCTTAGCCCGGTGCCTCCAGTTCCGGCACCACGCACCAGGTCTACAGTGCGCCGTATCCGGCCAGAGCCATCCGTCTCACCAGCGCCATCTGAGCCATCCGTCTCCCCAGCGCCATCTGAGCCATCCGTCTCCCCAGCGCCATCTGAGCCATCCGTCTGCAATGAGCCTGCAAAGCCGCCCGTCTGCCATGAGCCTGCTAAGCCGCCCGTCTGCCATGAGCCTACAGAGCCGTCTGCCAGACAGGAGCCGCTAGAGCCGCACGCCAGACAGGAGCCGCTAGAGCCGCCCGCCAGACAGGATCTGCCAGAGCCGCCAACCAGACAGGATCTGCCAGAGCCGCCAACCAGACAGGATCTGCCAGAGCCGCCAACCAGACAGGATCTGCCAGAGCCGCCAACCAGACAGGATCTGCCAGAGCCGCCAGCGAGCCATGAGCAGCCAGAGCTGTCAGAGAGCCATGAGCGTCGAGAGCCGTCAGCCAGCCATGAGCGTCGGGAGCCGTCCAGCCAGGATCTGCCAGAGTCCCTCAGCCAGGATCTGCCAGAGTCCCTCAGCCAGGATCTGCCAGAGTCCCTCAGCCAGGATCTGCCAGAGTCCCTCAGCCAGGATCTGCCAGAGTCCCTCAGCCAGGATCTGCCAGAGTATCTCAGCCGGGACCTGCCCCTTATCCCGGTGCTGCCCCTTGTCCCGGTGCTGCCCCTTGTCCCGGTGCTGCCCCTTGTCCCGGTGCTGCCCCTTATCCCGGTGCTGCCCCTTATCCCGGTGCTGCCCCTTATCCCGGTGCTGCCCCTTGTCCCGGTGCTGCCCCTTGTCCCGGTGCTGCCCCTTGTCCCGGTGCTGCCCCTTGTCCCGGTTCTGCCCCTTCTCCTGGTGCTGGCCGTTTATTTAGGGGATGTTAGTTTTAGGGTGGTCATTGGGAGGGGAAGACAGAAACGGGGAGTGACTATGGTGGTGTGGGGACAGCGTCCAGAGCCGGAGCCACCACCGTGGTCAACTGCCCACCCAGACCCTCCCCTGGACTTTGTGCTGGTGCGCCCGGCGTTCGCACCTTGAGGGGGGGGTTCTGTAACGGTCCTGACCTGTTTTATGTTGTTTTTGTATGTGTTTAGGTCAGGGCATGTGTTTTGGGTGGGCAGTCTATGTTATCTGTTTCTATGTTGGTTTTGGTTGCCTGGTATGGCTCTTAATTAGAGGCAGGTGTTTTGCGTTCTCCTCTAATTAAGAGTCATATTTAGGTAGGGTGTTCTCACTGTTTGTTTGTGGGTGATTGTCTCCTGTGTCGTCGAATGTATGTACCATACGGGACTGTTTGGCTGTTCGTTTATTTTGATGTCGTCTGTTTCCTGTCCGTGAGTTTACGTTTAGTTATGTAAGTTTATGTTCAGGTTTCGTCAACGTCGTTTTCTTGTTTTGTATATTTGAAAGTGTTTTTGTTTTTCGTGTTGCCATCGTCGTTGTAAATAAAAAGATGGCTTATTTCCCGAAAGCTGCATTTTGGTCTGATGATCCTTCTCTCCTCTCCTCGTCCGAGGATGAGGAGAGAGACAGCCCTTACAAGGGCTCAGGTCCTCCAAGAGAGAGAAAGAAAGAGAGAAAGAGAGAATTAGAGAGAGCATACTTAAATTCACACAGGACACCGGATAAGACAGGAGAAGTACTCCAGATATAACAAACTGACCCTAGCCCCCCTTTTGTGGCCTGCTGGAGGTCATTTTGCAGGGCTCTGGCAGTGCACCTCCTTGCACAAAGGCGGAGGTAGCGGTCCTGCTGCTGGGTTGTTGGCCTCCTCCACGTCTCCTGATGTACTGGCCTGTCTCCTGGTAGCGCCTCCATGCTCTGGACACTACGCTGACAGACACAGCAAACCTTTTTGCCACAGCTCACATTGATGTGCCATCCTGGATGAGCTGCACTACCTGAGCCACTTGTGTGGGTTGTAGACTCCGTCTCATGCTACCACTAGAGTGAAAGCACCGCCAGCATTCAAAAGTGACCAAAACATCAGCCAGGAAGCATAGGAACTGAGAAGTGGTGTGTGGTCACCACCTGCAGAACCATTCCCTTTTTGGGGGTGTCTTACTAATTGCCTATAATTTCCACCTTTTGTCTATTCCATTTGCACAACAGCATGTGAAATTTATTGTGAATCAGTGTTGATTTCACAGAAGTGTGAATGACTTGGAGTTACATTGTGTTGTTTAAGTGTTCCCTTTATTTTTTTGAGCAGTGTATATATGTGTGTGTGTCCCACATCAAAAACAAAGTTGCACCCCTGTAAGATAGTGTTAAACAATGAATGTGAAGAATTTATTGGCACTGTATATTTGTTAGCTTTTTAGTCAGACAGTTTTAGAGGAATCCATTTTTCAAACGAACTACCGGTATGTCAACATTCCGTTGAAACAATGCAGTCAATCCACAGCCATGCGGAAAGAGAGAGGAGAGAGGAGGGGCAGAAGGAGAAATCAAGTGACGATACGACTTAGACAAGTTGTAAGTGCAACACGTACTGATATCGTATCATACAATAGCAAATCACATCTTTCCAAGACTACAAGATCTGAGACATTTATGGTCTGTTTACATATTTTTTAGAGAATATTTATACAGAAAATGTGTACAAAACCCTTATCAACTGTATTTATAATGATTTGATCATATTTTAGGTAAACTATAATTCTATGATCATTGGCAGTTGACCTCACGTATAGCATGAAAAGAGTACATCCCAGATGTATAAACCACACCTCCTCCGTAAATATTTGGTTGAATCCCACCTGCCAATGATCATATAGGCCAAGCCCTATATAGTTTGCGTAACGGCACATGGCGAGACCCAAATGCAGACACGGGAGGCAGATGGTTTGAGTCTTTGATATTTATTAATAATCCAAAAGGGGTAGGCAAGAGAAAGGTCATGGACAGGTAAAAAGGTCAAAACCAGATCAGAGTCCAGGAGGTACAGAGTGGCAGACAGGCTCGTGGTCAAGACAGGCAGAATGGTCAGGCAGGCGGGTACAGAGTGGCAGACAGGCTCGTGGTCAAGACAGGCAGAATGGTCAGGCAGACGGATACAGAGTGGCAGACAGGCTCGTGGTCAAGGCAGGCAGAATGGTCAGGCAGACGGATACAGAGTGGCAGACAGGCTCGTGGTCAAGGCAGGCAGAATGGTCGGACAGGTGGGTACAGAGTCTAGAAAACAGGCAAGGGTCAAAACTGGGAGGACGAGAAAAAAGAGAATAGAAAAGGCAGGAACACAGGAAAAACACGCTGGTTGACTTGGAAACATACAAGACAAACTGGCACAGAGAGACAGGAAACACAGAGATAAATACACTGGCACAGAGAGACAGGAAACACAGAGATAAATACACTGGCATAGAGAGACAGGAAACACAGAGATAAATACACTGGCACAGAGAGACAGGAAACACAGAGATAAATACACTGGCACAGAGAGACAGGAAACACAGAGATAAATACACTGGCATAGAGAGACAGGAAACACAGAGATAAATACACTGGCACAGAGAGACAGGAAACACAGAGATAAATACACTGGTACAGAGAGACAGGAAACACAGAGATAAATACACTGGTACAGAGAGACAGGAAACACAGGGATAAATACACTGGCACAGAGAGACAGGAAACACAGAGATAAATACACTGGCACAGAGAGACAGGAAACACAGAGATAAATACACTGGCACAGAGAGACAGGAAACACAGGGATAAATACACTGGTACAGAGAGACAGGAAACACAGGGATAAATACACTGGCACAGAGAGACAGGAAACACAGAGATAAATACACTGGCACAGAGAGACAGGAAACACAGAGATAAATACACTGGCACAGAGAGACAGGAAACACAGAGATAAATACACTGGTACAGAGAGACAGGAAACACAGGGATAAATACACTGGCACAGAGAGACAGGAAACACAGGGATAAATACACTGGTACAGAGAGACAGGAAACACAGGGATAAATACACTGGCACAGAGAGACAGGAAACACAGAGATAAATACACTGGCATAGAGAGACAGGAAACACAGAGATAAATACACTGGCACAGAGAGACAGGAAACACAGAGATAAATACACTGGTACAGAGAGACAGGAAACACAGGGATAAATACACTGGCACAGAGAGACAGGAAACACAGAGATAAATACACTGGCACAGAGAGACAGGAAACACAGAGATAAATACACTGGCACAGAGAGACAGGAAACACAGAGATAAATACACTGGCACAGAGAGACAGGAAACACAGGGATAAATACACTGGTACAGAGAGACAGGAAACACAGGGATAAATACACTGGTACAGAGAGACAGGAAACACAGGGATAAATACACTGGCACAGAGAGACAGGAAACACAGGGATAAATACACTGGCACAGAGAGACAGGAAACACAGGGATAAATACACTGGCACAGAGAGACAGGAAACACAGGGATAAATAGCTAGGGGATAATGAGGAAGACCTGGAGGGGATGGAGACGAGCACAAGGACAGGTGAAACAGGTCAGGGTGGGATCGTTTGTTTACTGGTCGTGTGCATTTCAAAGTACCATCACCTACAAATCTCGAAACCCAGAACCAAATCAGCCAGTCTTCAATTGGATCCCCTGGCACCGTACATATTGAGCAGGTTGACGTTTATTGTCATGGTTCTTGTCATGGAGGCAGAACTGAGAGATTTTCCCTTAGATAGACCAGCCGCAAAGTCAAAATTGGCTATAGTGTAAAACAAATCGCTTACGGTTAGCAGTGGGGTTAAGGTTAAGGTTCAGGTTAGGGTTAAGGTTAGGGTTAAGGTTTGGGTTAGGTTTACAACCAGATTTTCTGTCTTTTTGGCTAGTGCCAGCAAGTGACCACTCTGCAGAGCTGCCTCCAGGATATGATTCATGACCAAAACACACTAACCTCCACACAGTGCTCTACTTTTGACCAGGGGCCTATGGGAATATGTTTCTATTTGGGACACAGTCTCTATCAGCCTATCAGTGAACCATAGCACAAACATCAGTCTCTATCAGCCTATCAGTGAACCCATAGCACAAACATCAGTCTCTATCAGCCTATCAATCAATCAATCAATCAAGTTTATTTTATATAGCCCTTCGTACATCAGCTAATATCTCGAAGTGCTGTACAGAGACCCAGCCTAAAACCCCAAACAGCTAGAATGCAGGTGTAGAAGCACGGTGGCTAGGAAAAACTCCCTAGAAAGGCCAAAACCTAGGAAGAAACCTAGAGAGGAACCAGGCTATGAGGGGTGGCCAGTCCTCTTCTGGCTGTGCCGGGTGGAGATTATAACAGAACTATGCCAAGATGTTCAAAAATGTTCATAAGTGATAAGCATGGTCAAATAATAATCATGAATAATATTCAGTTGGCTTTTCATAGCCGATCATTAAGAGTTGAAAAACAACAGGTCTGGGACAGGTGGCGGTTCCATAACCGCAGGCAGAACAGCTGAAACCGGAACAGCAGCAAGGCTAGGCGGACTGGGGACAGCAAGGAGCCACCACGCCCGGCAGTCCCGACGTATGGTCCCAGGGCTCAGGTCCTCCGAGAGAAAGAAAGAGAGAAGGAGAAAATTAGAGATAGCCAAGATTTTCAAAATGTTCATAAATGACAAGCATGGTCAAATAATAATCAGGAATAAATCTGTTGGCTTTTCATAGCCGATCATTAAGAGTTGAAAACAGCAGGTCTGGGACAGGAAGGGGTTCCGTAACCGCAGGCAGAACCGTTGAAACTGGAATAGCAGCAAGGCCAGGCGGACTGGGGGCAGCAGGGAGTCGTCATGCCCGGTAGTCCTGACGTATGGTCCTAGGGCTCAGGTTCTCAGAGAGAGAAAGAAAGAGAGAACGAGAGAATTAGAGAAAGCATACTTAAATTCTCACAGGACACTGGATAAGACAGGAGAAGTACTCCAGGTATAACCAACTGACCCCAGCCCCCCGACACAAACTACTGCAGCATAAATACTGGAGGCTGAGACAGGAGCGGTCAGGAGACACTGTGGCCCCATCCGATGATACCCCCGGACAGGGCCAAACAGGAAGGATATAACCCCACCCACTCTGCCAAAGCACAGCCCCAGCACCACTAGAGGGATATCTTCAACCACCAACTTACAATCCTGAGACAAGGCCGAGTATAGCCAACAAAGATCTCCACCACAGCACAAACCAAGGGGGGGCGCCAACCCAGACAGGAAGATCACGTCCGTAACTCAACCCACTCAAGTGACGCACCCCTCCCAGGGACGGCATGAAAGAGCACCAGTAAGCCAGTGACTCAGCCCCTGTAACAGGCTTAGAGGCAGAGAATCCCAGTGGAGAGAGGGGAACCGGCCAGGCAGAGACAGCAAGGGCGGTTCGTTGCTCCAGAGCCTTTCCGTTCACCTTCACACTCCTGGGTCAGACTACACTCATCAGTGAACTGCCCCCCCCCCCCCCCCCCCCCATCAGTGAACCATAGCACAAACATCACATGGCATGTTGAGGCTGCCTGGATGTCTTGTGTGAACTAAAGCAAACAGCTACACGAACACACTGGCCAAGAAGTTATATACCATTAATATATGTTCTTACAGTATGAAGGTCTCAATTCTCAGAGCCAGATTAATATCAGCCACCTCATATAACCTTCCGGAGAGGTATGTGGAGTTACATGAAACTATGGCTGATTGGTCCGCTGTGCCAAACGCAACCTGCCACAACCTTTTACATGGTAGACCCAGACAGCTGCTCGGTGGCATCCCAAATGGAAACCTATTCCCTATATAGTCCACTTATTTTGACCAGGGTCCAACAGGAAATAGGGTGCCATTTCAGTGTGACATGCATGTCTTGGCCAATAGCATTCTACTGTTAGCTCAGGGGGTGAATAGGAAACCAACAGCATTCTGCTGTTAGCTCAGGGGGTGAATAGGAAACCAATAGCATTCTACTGTTAGCTCAGGGGGTGAATAGGAAACCAACAGCATTCTGCTGTTAGCTCAGGGGGTGAATAGGAAACCAATAGCATTCTACTGTTAGCTCAGGGGGTGAATAGGAAACCAATAGTATTCTGCTGTTAGCTCAGGGTGTGAATAGGAAACCAACAGCATTCTGCTGTTAGCTCAGGGGGTGAATAGAAACCAATAGCATTCTACTGTTAGCTCAGAGGAAGAATAGGAAACCAATAGCATTCTGCTGTTAGCTCAGGGGGTGAATAGAAACCAATAGCATTATACGGTTAGCTCAGAGGAAGAATAGGAAACCAATAGCATTCTACTGTTAGCTCAGGGGGTGAATAGAAACCAATAGCATTCTACTGTTAGCTCAGGGGGTGAATAGAAACCAATAGCATTCTACTGTTAGCTCAGGGGGTGAATAGAAACCAATAGCATTCTGCTGTTAGCTCAGGGGAAGAATAGAAACCAATAGCATTATACGGTTAGCTCAGAGGAAGAAAAGGAAACCAATAGCATTCTACTGTTAGCACAGGGGATGAATAGAAACCAATAGCATTCTGCTGTTAGCTCAGGGGATGAATAGAAACCAATAGCATTCTGCTGTTAGCTCAGGCGATGAATAGGAAACCAATAGCATTCTGCTGTTAGCTCAGGGGATGAATAGAAACCAATAGCATTCTGCTGTTAGCTCGGGGGATGAAAAGAAACCAATAGCATTCTGCTGTTAGCTCAGGGGGTGAATAGAAACCAATAGCATTCTGCTGTTAGCTCAGGGGGTGAATAGAAACCAATAGCATTCTGCTGTTAGCTCAGGGGATGAATAGAAACCAAAAGCATTATACGGTTAGCTCAGAGGAAGAATAGGAAACCAATAGCATTCTGCTGTTAGCTCAGGGGATGAATAGAAACCAATAGCATTATA
Source organism: Salvelinus fontinalis (assembly GCF_029448725.1). NCBI lineage: Eukaryota > Metazoa > Chordata > Actinopteri > Salmoniformes > Salmonidae > Salvelinus > Salvelinus fontinalis. The sequence continues at coordinate 325,084 of NW_026600298.1, read as the reverse complement.
CGGTTAGCTCAGAGGAAGAATAGGAAGCCAATAGCATTCTGCTGTTAGCTCAGGCGATGAATAGAAACCAATAGCATTATACGGTTAGCTCAGAGGAAGAATAGGAAACCAATAGCATTCTACTGTTAGCACAGGGGATGAATAGAAACCAATAGCATTCTGCTGTTAGCTCAGGGGATGAATAGAAACCAATAGCATTCTGCTGTTAGCTCAGAGGAAGAAAAGGAAACCAATAGCATTCTGCTGTTAGCTCAGGGGGTGAATAGAAACCAATAGCATTCTACTGTTAGCTCAGGGGGTGAATAGAAACCAATAGCATTCTGCTGTTAGCTCAGGGGGTGAATAGAAACCAATAGCATTCTGCTGTTAGCTCAGGGGGTGAATAGAAACCAATAGCATTCTACTGTTAGCTCAGGGGGTGAATAGAAAACCAATAGCATTCTACTGTTAGCTCAGGGGATGAATAGAAACCAATAGCATTCTACTGTTAGCTCAGGGGATGAATAGAAACCAATAGCATTCTGCTGTTAGCTCAGGGGATGAAGAGAAACCAATAGCATTCTAGTGTTAGCTCAGGCGATGAATAGGAAACCAATAGCATTCTGATGTTAGCTCAGGGGGTGAATAGAAACCAATAGCATTCTACTGTTAGCTCAGGCGGTGAATAGAAACCAATAGCATTCTACTGTTAGCTCAGGGGATGAATAGAAACCAATAGCATTCTACTGTTAGCTCAGGGGATGAATAGAAACCAATAGCATTCTAGTGTTAGCTCAGGGGGTGAATAGAAACCAATAGCATTCTGCTGTTAGCTCAGTGGATGAATAGAAACCAATAGCATTCTACTGTTAGCTCAGGGGATGAATAGAAACCAATAGCATTCTGCTGTTAGCTCAGGGGTGAATAGAAACCAATAGCATTCTACTGTTAGCTCAGGGGGTGAATAGAAACCAATAGCATTCTGCTATTAGCTCAGGGAGTGAATAGAAACCAATAGCATTCTGCTGTTAGCTCAGGGGGTGAATAGAAACCAATAGCATTATACGGTTAGCTCAGAGGAAGAATAGGAAACCAATAGCATTCTACTGTTAGCTCAGGGGATGAATAGAAACCAATAGCATTCTACTGTTAGCACAGGGGATGAATAGGATGCAACAACAATATAGAGCAAATAATGGGAAGATTATCAATCTGTGTCTCCTAGTGTTTGTGGCTCTGTGTTTGTGTGTTTATATATTTCTGTGTTTTGTGTGTTTATGTGGTTCTGTGTTTTAGTGTTTATGTGGTTCTGTGTTTTAGTGTTTATGTGGTTCTGTGTTTTAGTGTTTATGTGGTTCTGTGTTTTAGTGTTTATGTGGTTCTGTGTTTTAGTGTTTATGTGGTTCTGTGTTTTAGTGTTTATGTGGTTCTGTGTTTTAGTGTTTATGTGGTTCTGTGTTTTGTGTGTTTATGTGGTTCTGTGTTTGTGTGTTTATGTGATTGTGTGTGTGTGTGTGTGTGTGTGTGTGTGTGTGTCTCTCTGAGTGATTGATTGACACTGTACAACCAACCGGAGAGTAGCAGTTATGTCACCACATGCTGGCAGCTTTCTTCAATTTCAGCACGTCAGTAATAATGGTCATACTGGCCTGGGTGACCTTGGAGTGTTTTGTTCTGCTGCAAAGGAGGAAAAGGAGCAGGACAGAGTAGGGGAGGAAGGGGGGTGGGGTGGAGGTAGAGGAGGAGGGGGGGAGGGGAGGGAGAGGGGAAGGAGGGAGAGGGGGTGGACCGGGAGGGAGGGAGAGGGAGAGGACCGGGAGGGAGAGAGGGAGGACCGGGAGGGAGGGAGAGGGGAGGTAGGGAGAGGGGGAGGGAGGGAGAGGAGAGGGGAGGGAGAGGGGAGGGAGGGAGAGGGGAGGGAGAGTGGAGGGAGGGAAATGGGGAGGACCAGGAGGTAGGGAGTGGGGAGGGAGGGAAATGGGGAGTACCAGGAGGTAGGGAGAGGGGAGGGAGGGAGGGAGGGAGAGGGGAGGGAGGGAGAGGGGGAGGATCCGGGAGGGAGGGAGAATGGGAGGACCGGGAGGGAGGGAGAGGGGAGGGAGGGAAACGGGGAGGGCCAGGAGGGAGGGAGAGGGGGAGGACCAGGAGGGAGGGAGAGGGGGAGGACCTGGAGGGATGGGGTGAGAGAGAGGAGGGAGAGTGGGAGGGGAGGGAGGGAGAGGGGAAGGAGGGGGAGGGCCGGGAGGGAGGGAGAGGGGGAGGGCCGGGAGGGATGGGGTGGGAGAGAGGAGGGAGAGTAGGAGGGGAGGGAGGGAGAGGGGAAGGAGGGGGAGGGCCGGGAGGGAGGGAGGGAGGGAGAGGGGGAGGGCCGGGAGGGATGGGGTGGGAGAGAGGAGGGAGAGTGGGAGGGGATGGAGGGAGAGGGGAAGGACCGGGAGGGATGGGGTGGGAGAGGAGCGAGACAGAGGGAGAGGGGAGGGAGGGAGAGGGGAAGGAGGGGGAGGGCTGGGAGGGAGGGAGAGGGGGAGGGCCGGGAGGGATGGAGAGGGGGAGAGGAGCTAGACAGAGGGGGAGGGAGAGGTCAAGGATGGAGAGGGGGAGGACAGGGGAGGGAGGGAGAGGAGGACTGAGACAGGGGGAGGGGGAGTGTTGTTTGGGTGATAGCAGTGAAACCTGCTCTGCATAATCACACACTGTTCACTACGAGCTCTCCTCTCTCTCTCCTGTCTCTCTCCTCTCTCTCTCTCCTGTCTCTCTCCTCTCTCTCTCTCCTGTCTCTCTCCTCTCTCTGCTCTCTCTCCTCTCTCTCTCTCTTCTCTCTCCTCTGTCTCTCTTTCTCTGTCTCTCCTGTTTCTCTCCTGTCTCTCTCTCTTTCTCTGTCTCTCCTGTTTCTCTCCTGTTTCTCTCCTGTCTCTCTCCTCTCTCTCTCTCTCTCTCTCTCTCTCTCTCTCTCTCTCTCTCTCTCTCTCTCTCTCTCTCTCTCTCTCTCTCTCTCTCTCTCTCTCTATCTCTCTCTCTCTCTCTCTCTCTCTCTCCTGTCTCTCTCCTGTCTCTCTCCTCTCTCTCCTGTCTCTCTCCTCTTTCTCTCGCTCTCGCTCTCTCTCTCTCTCTCCTCTCTCTCTGCTCTCTCTCTCCTGTCTCTCTCCTCTCTCTTTCAATTCAATTCAATTCAAGGGGCTTTATTGGCATGGGAAACATGTGTTAACATTGCCAAAGCAAGTGAGGTAGATAATATACAAAAGTGAAATAAACAATACAAATGAACAGTAAACATTACACATACAGAAGTTTCAAAACAATAAAGACATTACAAATGTCATATTATATATATGCAGTGTTGTAACAATGTACAAATGGTTAAAGCACACAAGTTAAGTAAATAAACATAAATATGGGTTGTATTTACAATGGTGTTTGTTCTTCACTGGTTGC